>NW_027501778.1:0-71022 GCF_021521415.1 Bidens hawaiensis
TGGCACACTCTTACCACCTTGTGATACTGCATAGCAGACTCATAGTGTATCTTGCGTTTGTATAACGCCTCTATATCCTTCTAAGAACAATTGATCAACCACATTGGGTCCATCACATCAATCACATCCCAAACTCCATCTCGATTTAACACAATCTGAGCTTCACCCCGATTCTCACCATAGTACCACCATCTGAAGTATATGTGAAAGTCTTGTTTCATCGGGTACATTGGGGTCACCTTCAAAGTTTCTTTACAAAATCACCCGTTTCAAGGTCCTTTTTCACATGAGACACATGTAGGAATGGTGTCTGTGGTGTCCAACTTCTGAATCTACACTTGGCCTGCCTTTTGATAAGTCCCATATCTCTTTCACCTGCCCACGCTTCGGACAATACAACAATTCCTTGTCCACTATATCTACCACATCCATCCAAGGTAAAGATTTTAATTCACATAGACTTTCAAAGTACTATACCCCATATGTCCTCTTGACAACAAAATTTCTTATCTTCTTCAAGTAGGCAATACTAACAACTTTGCCCAGTTTCATCTCCTTATCTTGCTTTTGATAATAATTGACTGGCTTAAAGTATATACGATTCGGCTCGATCTTTCTTCTATCAAACCATTCTTCCTGCTCTTGGCTATTAACCACTTCTTCTTCATTAGACTTGTTTTTATCAGCAAGTATTGGGTTCCTCTGACTATCCAACTCTTGGCTCAACATCTCAATCTCCTCATCAAATTCCTCATCAAACTCAAGAAACACTTGATCAGCATTGAAGTATGTCACCGGCTCTTTGTCTACCTCTTTTTCTTGAATAGGCTCGTTCACCAGAATAGCATTAACATCATCAATTGAACCTGAAGCTTTCTCAAAATCAAATACAAACTCCTCTTCTGTTACCTCCAACATCCCAGCAATATCTTCTCATGTAAGCTCAATCTCGCCCTCTTCCAACTCCTCTCCAGTAGACGAAAATCTAACAGGAGGTTTAAACGCTACATGCTCAATATCCAACACTTCTAGCTCATCAACCCACCAGCATGAGTTTCCTCATGAACTGGTTCACTTGTAACAACAGGTTCTATAACAGAATCAACAGCAGCACTTGAACTAGAATCAATCAATACACCAAGTCCTCCACCCGTACTCGGATTATCATCATTATCATCATCGAAATCATCATGAGCCGGGGAGTCACCAAAATCAACTCTCTCTTCATGATCTTCTTGTTCTTTATCAACAGGTTCAACAATCGGTTTAACGACATCTGGAGCAACTAGTACAACAATAGGTTCTACCACTGGTTCAACAACCATGGTTTCAACAACTACAAGTTCCACTAATTCAGGTTCAACTACTACAGACGAGGAACCTCGCAACTTCCGGAATCTCAACTTGTATCACCGGTTCATCGATTTTTCCTTTTCCTTTAGCGTCAATCCTGTCTTGATCATACTGCATTCGAAATTCCATCTCTTCAGCACAAGCATCTCCACCATAAACCTTAGTAAACACTCATCATCTGATTTCTCTAACTCTTCCTTTAGATTTATCCCCAATTTATCTTCCAGAACTGCAAAGTACCTCATATGAAGATGTAATAAGTCAGCTTGCTGTTTACGCCTCAATTCACCATCTTCAATTATTCCCCTCTGATCAGCATTCTCTTTACGTAACCTCTCATTCTCAGCAACCAAACTTTCAATCTTGAGCCCCGTTCAGTACCAATACCCTTTAACGTGTCATGTTCTCTAAATGTGGGAAAATCACCAAAGCAACATGCATCCAATCAAGGTAAGCTGAAATCAGCAGCCTTGTCAGTCTTCTTAGGTGAAACGTGTGGTTCTTGAGCTTGTGGTGATGGTTCTACAACTGGTGTCTTTAATGTATTGTTGTCTCTCCCAAATCTACAGCTGGTTCATCAACCATAAACTTTTGATTCATCAGAGTTACCACAATCTCAGGTTGTTTAACATCGGGCTCGTCAATTAAATTCAACTTAGGTGAAACCGCCCTCTTTGACTTCTTTTTGATCCTAACAACCTTTTTCTTCACCGGCTTCTCTACAACCACCTTAGGAACATATGACTCATCCTGTTCATCAATCGATTTCCGTTTCTTTGAACTTTCCATCCTCTTTCTCAAAACAGGCACGCGGGTTAGCCAATGCTATGCGTCGACCCTCAGAATTCGACTCAGTTTCTTCAGGATCCTTATCTGATATGGCAGAAAAGACTTCCTTCTGTGTGACTGGAGTTACCACATCCTTCTTTACAACCTTTTGTCTTTTCTTCTTAGTTGCAACCGGTTCGTCCTCTGATTCAGACTCAATCTTAATAAACCTTTTACCCACTAGCTTATAATCAAGCATTAGTCTGTCCTCAGTTTCCCGATCTGAATCGCTTCCATCGTTTCTCCATGTGTTGTCTTTAGGTGCAACATAATTTGGATTCTTCAAATGCCCAAATAAGCCCCTGAACTTTGGTATATCCTCCTCTCTGACATTCTTGTATGATGCCAACTTAGCCAGATTGTTGTCAATCATATGATCAACAAAGATCTTTGGTCCCTCTTTCTTAACCTTGGGAAACACTTACTCAACAAACATCTGAACAAGGCGAGGATACTACCACCATTTCTCATCACCAAAATTCATCTTCATGTTATCCAGAATCATACGGGAGAAGCTATACTTCATGTTCAAACACAAGGCCATCATTATGCTCAACTGATAAACTAAAATATCATCGTAGCCTCCCTTGCGATGACCAAAGAAATGAACCACCATGTGTACTAGAAACTTGAAAAGTGGTGATAATGCAGTATTCCTTAGTGATAACCTGTCCAACGATTCTCTGTATCCCATACGAAGCATACACCCCTTGACTTGTTGTCATCAAGGTCAACCGGATTAGTCGGTTCATCTCCAAACTCTAATACCTTCCTGATCGATGCTTCATTAACTACTATCTTTTGTCCTTCCACTTCAGAATGAATATCCTTCCCAATCACAACAGCATTCTTCCAAAACTGTGAAACAATACTCTCGTATGGAGAAACAAAGTGAGTCATAGCCTTGAGTATTCTGGATCTCTTCATAAATGGCATCATATCGGCAAACGTCTTGTCTTTAGGATCTTCCTCATCCAAATAAGCACAAATATTATGCTTACTGTCTGTAATCTTCACCTTTTTCCCCATATGAAACCAAAACAGATAAAACTTGTTTAGAATCAGTTTTAATTTCAAGACCAGCGTATATTCCATTTATAACAAGATCAGCGGATATGTCTAATATATTTGTCAAGCGGATATGTCACCGTATAAGTATTTTGAATTTTGACCACGGATATGTCAAACCAACGGATATGTCAGTGGAACGTAAAAATGCTTTTGACCTTGGTCAACGCATAAGTCATTGAAACATATACCACACATATGTTTTGACATATACGCCGCTTATGTCAAGACATATGCGTTGTATATGTCTGTTTTTATGACAAAATAAACCAATGACGTTTCAATCCAAATTTGATTAGTACAAATCATATCATAGTGATTATAACACGCCGATTAGTCCTAAACAACTATCAATTTTAATGGTCAATTGACGAATTTTATAGCCGGATATATGTTTTTCAGATATACTAAGATTAACACTGACATATTTCAATTAGCAATCATTTTAGTAACCGTATATCCTTTATTAGACTTAATCTATGGTCTATCATGTCAAAACTTGCTCATTTCATTCAAATGTAACAAATATGTCGATAGGGTTACTGTTCATCAATAGTTCTCACAAACCAAATCCAAATCTTACCTTAGCTCTTTGGATTGGTGTGTGAATCACCAACACAAAGCAAATAAAGCAAAATAACAGCTTGAGATTATGACAAACTAGATCGGTGTTGAGAGGATTTCAAAGGTCCGGGCGCATAAGTAATGAACTTATGCACTGGATAAGTTCTTACTTATACCACTACATATGCGGCGCATAAGTCCAAAACTTATGCGGCACATAACTTATACGTCGCATAAGTTTTATGACTTATGCGTTGCATAAGTATGTGCAGTTGATTTTTGACATTTGTTGCAATTCACACCCATGTGATGTCCCAAGTACAACTTAATGTCCTTGTACATCAATGTAATAACTTAAATTAGCTCATCTTGAAAATGCACTGTATATCAACTCCAAATTGATGACCTTGATTATAACAGATAAAGTTTTGTCTTTGTTTTTAAACTGATTTGAAAAACTCAATAAGATTCATTGTTCTTGAAAACCCCAGAGATAGTTCACCCGCACATCAAGAGTCGAAAACTAATTCAGAAATAAAATCTTTTTTTTTTTAATAAGAAAAATAACAAGTAAATCAAATGAACTTCAAAGATATTCACAAACATGTAAACAATTACATATTTTTGTGAGTTTGAGCAGAGAATCATATTGACCAAATTGCCCTTCCATCACCGTTTTATTTTCAGCGTTTATTTTGATTGGTGTTAAGTCAGTTATTGGTATTTTTGTCCACGTAAACCTTCCAAACAAATGATTCAGGAATTTCGATGATACAATTAATTTTGTTCAATTAATAACAAATCTTATGTGGACCCCACCTATCAGACATAATTTGTATATCGTTATATAGTGAGTTTTCACATGTAACCTTTTCATTTGATCTTTAAAATCAATTAGCTGTGACACATGCAAAAATAACAAAACAAAACAACTCAGAACGTTAAAATTTTCCCTTACGATCGGTATTACTACACACAGATAAGGCTCCATTTTAACAAAAATAAAAAGATAAAATAAATTGAAGTTGTATAAGGCTTTAACAGTCTGGTTGGATAATACGTACTCAGCTTTGCAGGTAGATAGCGATTGCCAAAGAACTGGCACCCCGCTATTGTAGATTTTGTTGGACTCGGTCTGCCCAAGACACATATTATGATTAATGTGGCTAGTACGTTATGATCCAAGTCAGGTCATACCCAATAACAAGCTAGACAAACACCGATTATATTTGTTTATATATGATATGATCATAAGTAAATAAATATTGACACTTATGTTATTTGGAAAGGGTTTCTAAATACAATGTACTTGTGAAATGAATAAATCATATGGATGATTTATATTTTAAGAGAGAACATTACATAATGTTATTTAAGATGGTTAAATAATAATATGTAACACTTATCAATTTGCATGTTGCTTGAAAAATGTTATGTTATAATTCTATGAAATGAAAATACATAACATAATAAGTTTTACATTTTAAAACTTGTTTCAAAAAAAAATATAAAAATTGAAATGGGCATGAGGGTGGCCGCCCCCCCCCCCCCCCCTCTTTCTCTATTCAATTTTATATTATTATTTTCAAGTGAGTGGAGAGATGCAAATGTTGTGATTAGAACTTTGGTTGGTGCCTTTTAATGACCACAACATCTCTCTTTCATTTTTCATTACACATTTTTTGCAAGTAATAAAAAAACACTCTCACTCGCTTCCTTTCTCTTCCAATTTTGGCCAAAGGAGAAGAAGAACAAGGAGGTGTTTTCAAGTGCTAAAATCCTAGCTAAAGGTGTGTTTTTGGAGCTTGGGGTATACTAGCTTGAGGAACTACCTATTGAAGTTCTTTCCTGCTTTTCACCATCTCCTTCATACTTCTTTGGTTTACTTGAAAGGTAGTTTAACATGCATGAACTTATAGTGACATGCATGTGTTTGATAGTATGTATTTCGTATTTGGATCCGGGTTTGGGTTTTGCATGTATAAAATTGGTTTTATTCACTATGAACTAACAATATTTAAATCTTTATCCACTGCATTTTTCATAAAATTGGAGTTTTATGACTTTGATTATCTTGTTAAAACCCAACAATGGCATCAAGAGCCGCTTATACGGATGCATGCTTCATTAAACCAGTACATCCCTTCAAATATCGTAAGATACGCTTGGTGATCATGAATGTGATACTTTTGGATTCGACTGATATCAGGAGCACAAACATGTGACATACATGATGTCTGGTCGTGACGCAATGAGGTACATCAATGAGTCAATCATGGATCGGTATAACGTTTGATCAACCTTCTCCCTATTTAGAACAGGACGGATACCATGGTTCAGTGTTAGAGGAGTACTGATTGCCGTTACATTAGTCATGTTGAACTTTGTAAGGACATCATTGGCGTATTTGGTCGGTGTATAAAGATATCATATGGTAACTTCTCCACTTGAAGTCCTAGGATAAACTTCATATTCCTCATTGCATTCATTTCAAACTTAAGCTTCATCACCTCCTCAAACTACTTGCACAGATCATCGTTTGTCGAACCAAAGATGATATCATCGACATAAATTTGCACAATCAGAAGAGGTCCGTTTACTAGTTTTCTTAAGAGTGTACAATCAACCGTTCCTCGGATAAATCCATTGTCCAAAAGATGTTGGGACAACATCTCATACAGGCTCTTGGGGCCTGATGGAGACCATATATGGCTTTATCAAGGAGGTACACCTTGTCTTTGTGGATTGGATCGACAAACCCCGGTGGTTGTCCATGTAGACTTCCTCACTTATCTTTCCATTGAGAAACACGGACTTGACATCTAGCTGATACACCTTGAAACCTTTCCACGAAGCAAAAGCCAGAAAGATCCGAATTGCTTCTATCTTTGAAACTAGAGCATAAACTTCATTATAGTCAGTACCCTCTCTCTAGTTTAATCGCAAAACAACCAATCTTTCTTTGTTTGTCACAATAACCATGTTCTCGTCTTGCTTGCATTTAAACACCCTTTTTGTGTTTATATGTTTCTTGTTCTCGGGGAAGTCGATGAGCTTCCAGACCTCGAGCTTCTCGAATTGCGTCAAATCTTCTTGCATGTCATTAACCCATCTTTCTTCGGTCAAGGCATCTTTGTAAATCTTCGGTTCATTAAGCGAGATAAAACATTTAAATGAGAACCGATTTTGTAATGGTGATACACTAGTATAGAAACACTGTAGGCTTTGATCAATTTGGCATCGAGTCTGAACCCATTATTCAAATCACCAATGATATTATCCTCTAGATGATAGGATAACGTTCTCGGTATAACTTCAGTAGGAACTGATACTTCGGTATGAAGATTGTTGACATTTACATATTTAGCTACTTCGGTTAACAAAGGAGAGATAGCCTCGATGATCTCCTCATCTGTTTCACCACCATCATCAGACACAGTAGTTGTTTCTGGTACAGCATCGGCTAGAATAGGATCTGGGACATCTTGAGGAACTGAAATAATAGGAGATTCTGATGTAGGTAGATTGACTAGATCGTCTTATAGCTGTTGTTGATATAACATGGTCACAATATCATCAGATAAAGTTTCCTCATGGAGTTTGAAACTCTCCCAAAGGTTTTCATAATCACACAGTCTAGAATCTCCAGGTCGTTGAGTTGGTGGAGTGTAGTGTTAACAGTCCACATTCTGTACTTGCACGATCCACATTTGATTTAATGTTCTCGGTCACATCATCCTTAGTTTTGGAAATGTTTCTAGGCATGATATGATCGAGAACATATGATGAGGCAGCATAACTAGCAAGTTTCAAATTTACTGACCCAGTCTCAATCTTGAGCGTTTGTAACTCAAGTTTGACATCTGCATTCTCATCAATATGTCTGTTGATGGCTATTTGCTTATCTTCAACCACGTGTTTAAGCATTAAGATGGTCTTTTAGTCTTGTAAGATTTTCTCCCAAAGCTTATTTTCACATATTTTTAGTTTAGCATATGCCTCTATTACATATTTAAGATCCAACAAAACATTATTATAATGCTTTTTCAATTCTCTAATTTTTAGATCTTTGAATTCGCATTCATCACACAGTAACTCACATTTTTCACATACATTAAAGTTTAGAGTTACCTAGTTGGCCATGAATGCATGCTTGGTTGGTAAGCTTTCTTCATTTGAGATCTTAGAATCTTCGTCAATTATTTCTTCAAATATTCCTTCAACAAGTTCCTCATTAACATCAGTTGATTCCTTTACTTCAACTTCATCACTTGATCCCTTCACAGTCTCTGATTCCTCTACAATAGCTGGTTCCTCCACATCCTCTTCCCCAAATTTGATTTTACATAATGGCACCTCCTCACCATTGAACCACCCTATAAAACTTTCAATAATGTCAGGGGGATATAAAGAGGTAAGGTAATCGGAGGGAATCATATGAATCTTATCATAAGTTTGTAGAAGTTCATCATCTGAAAAAACTTTATCAACATCTTGATCATCCTTCTCACTTTGTTGGTCATCAATAACAAACACCTCATTCATATCATTTTCCAAACCTTTATCCTCATTCTCAACCATCACAACCTTATCCTCAACCCTTTCCACAATTTCAACCTGTTCACTACAATTAACTACTTTTGCCACATTTGCTTGAAATACGGAGTTCCAGTTGAATTCTTCATCCATTTGAGCAGTACCAGCCTTTTGTTGTGACGTGTATCTTCAGTATGTTTCTTGCCTTTGGAAGTTTCAACCTCGCTCTGAGTAGGACGATGATATATGTCCTGCTTGTAATAATCCCTACCAAAATCGTCCACAATCTTGCTAGTACACTCTCGCTTGAAATGATCTTTCTCCTTACATCTGAAACACCTAACCTTTAATTTATCAAAGCCAAGCTTTGATGTTAAACTATCCAACACATTTTTCCCTGTAATCTCTTTGAAACGTTGGGCTCCACGGATTACACTCTCCATACACCATCTAATGTCGATCATCTCCATTTCTTCAAGATCTATTTGATCATAGTCTTCCTTAGTTATATTATAGTTGCTAATCCTTCCAGCAACCAAACATTCATATGACTCCAATACCTATCCCAGAAATACCATATGTTCTTTGACGGATTCAGTAGATAAGCCACCTGTATTATTTAAGTTCACTGCGATGTTGCTTTGGAGAACTTCAGGGTTAGATGCTTGTGTGTTTGAAGTTGATGCTTGAGATACAGGAACAGTGCCAGAATAGCTACTACTATAATGTGGAGTAGTAGGTACATTTGTCACGAAGGCCAGTCCTCTCTGTTCAGCATAGAAAGCGGTTGGTATCATTGCACTAGAAGATACCACTGACTGAGAACTCTTGTATTAGAGTCCTATGTCTTGAGATACAACAATATATTTCATCTTCTGTTTCTTCCTCAACTCCAGTTCATGTGCTTTGAGCTTCTCAATAAACCTGGCTAGATTAAGTCGGGCAAAGGCAATTGGGTTTGATTGCTGTAACACGATGAATATGCCCCATTCTTCTGGTAATGCATCAGCAAGTTATCTATATACTCATACTCTGGCTTGTCTATCCCAAGTCTTTTCATGTCATTACCAAGATGACAGTAACGTTCAGCCAGTTGACCAAAGATTCCCCCTTCACCTGAGTGAAAATATCAAACTCTTTCTTGAGTAAAGCCATTTTGCTCTCCTCATGTCGGGATTACCTCTTTCCTTGTTTAACAAAGCCTGGCAGATCGAGTAACATGAACCATTATGCTGTAGAAGCTTGAAGATTTTAGCCTTGATAGCTTGCTGAAATAAATTTCACATTTTCTTTTCCTTCAAGAATGAAGCTTTGTCACGATCCTCGATTTGTGACAAATGATAGATGCTTCAAGTCATGTTTTTAGGAATAATATATTCCTCTTCCACCACAGTCCAAGTTTCATAGTTCAATGCTTGGACATAAGTTTCAAACTTATCTGCCCACGATGGGTAATCTTCCATTCGGAGAAGCTTTGGGGGGTGGGGGTTTCTTTGAAGTCTTCATTTCATTCTCTAAGTTGATATTTTGAAGTAGAGCAGAGGGTTGAGACACATAGGCACTTAGGTTGTCCATGATAGTGAATTAAATGAAAGAACAAAAATCCAAACAAGATCAATGAAAGAACCAAGATACAATGAAAAAGCAAGATAAATGAAAAACACCGAATATGTTTTTTAACATATATGTTGAATCGACGAATAAGTCTTGAGTCCTGGTCAACGTATATGTCTTATGAGGTCAACGGATATGTCAAGTGATAAGGTCACGCATATGTTAAAAATAAACAAGTCAACAACAACTCATTCAATGGATATTTATCCAACGTATATGTTTTCAACGTGTAACATATACGGTGTATTTGTTATGCATCGTATATGTTATACGCCACAAACATATCCGTGGAAATAAGATAAACGCTCAGAAAGTGCATGATGAAATTTTCACAATTTGGATTTGAAAATGATGATGAATTTGAATGAAATTTTGAAGGGTTTCACATGAAGATATAAGGAACACTTGATGAAAAATTGAAGGAATTTGAACGGTTAGAATTGAAGATAGAGAGAAATAAGTAGAAAACTTGTGATATCTAAGCGAATAACGAGCCAAAATTCTCTGATACCATTTGAAAGAACTGGTGTAGATGATGTAGACTAAGGATCTGAAATGTTATACAAACAGATTGGAAGATCACAAGTAACATTAAGTCCATCTTTCAATAATAAACTTCAAAGGATTACAAGATATGACAATACAAGCACTTTCTCTCTCTAATATCTTACTTGAATGACCAAAAGCTTCTGATTCACATATAAGTTCACCTATTTATAGGTTTTACTTGAAAGCACACTTGGGGCGTATAAGATATACGGCGCATACATTATGCGTCGAATAACCTATGCGGACCCAAGGTGACTTATGCGCTATCAACATAATAACCTATACATATGATATTTAAAGCTATACAATCAAAACAAATATCCTAGCAATAGACACTATGCTCTTACAATAAGAATGAATACGAAGAGTCGGATGCTCAGGAACTTCAACATTGTCTTGTAAGTTGGTGACATTTATGTCGGCCGCTTGTTCTGTTATGTTATGGGAAAGAAGATTCACCTCCAACAACCTCATTATCTTCAAGATTTTCAAATAATGGTTTAGAGGTCGAATCTTCAAAGTCGGCATCATCAGATGTATCAGACAACACATATGAAACTTCAGGTTCAAAAGATGGAGAAGTAGATGGACGAGAAGAAGAACTTGAAGAAAATAACAATTAATTTTCTAGATAAGCAAGAACTAAGTCTTCAATCTTTACTTGTCACACCCTAACTTGCTTCGGATGCGTAAAGGTAATGTAACAGATACCTCTGGTGTCTACCACATTGTTTATAAAGAAATATTAATGTGTAACATACTATGCGTAACATTAACTTACATCATATTACCTTATTTGACTCTAGTTACATTCTATGTGTAACGTAACATCATTTAGTTCTAGTGTATTACATTATTTTTCTAATAGCTTTCTCGCATCAATGTACAATAGTATTTGAACACAAAACTTGACCACTTAGCAAGTAAGCATCTTATTAAGGTTTAGGTGTACCTGAAAAGCATATTAAAAAGGGTTAACTACGAATAATTTGTGAGTTTCACAAGTTTAAACGTAATCAAATAGGCGTATCCAAAACAATTAAAACACATGCGATGTAATTATACAAGGCCCACAAGTGAACCCTTGACAAAGAGTTTCTACCCCGTGGACTCCAATAGCCATGACCCGCCCCAAGTAGCTATGTCTAACACCATATACCATGTATAATGTATGTACATGGACATGTGCAAGTGCAGTAGAACCTTGACATCCGTGCCATTTCAACTAGATTTTTCAAACCAATAGTACTACTAACATGCCACCAACCTATAGTTAATCACTTGTGTTTGTGGGGACTTTTTGTGTGTTAGCGTAATTCAGATAATTCATATCATATTGTGTTTCTATGCCTTCAAGTATGCATGTATGTAAACATACTTTTCATCCCAAGTGTAACAATCGATAATTTTCGAAACCCAAAAAACCGACCAATTTATTTTTTTCTTTTGTTTCATTTACTATTCGAGCGTTCATTATTAAATAAAATACCGCATTTGTTTAGTATTTTCTATTTTATTTATTCATTTTTTAGTTAATAACTATGAATCATGTGCATAAACAGCCCTTAACTAACAATTTACCCACTTTTGTACCCACAACTAAAGACCATGGACTAAGCTCCACTACCATAGCCATCTTTAATCTATCAAATCTGACCCGAATCAAGGTATAAGGCATCAAAAAATCTTTCGTTGATCCATAAACGCGTTAACTGACACCTCAATATTGGAAAACAACTAATTGACAACTATTGATTTGTTTTCAAAAACCCTTAACAAACCGCGCCTAATCAGACCTCTACCACTATAAATAAATGTTTATAATGCAATTAAACGATACCTCACACTTCTTACAACATCACGACCATAAACCCTAACTCAATTTAAACTTACAAAGCCGCCAAGATCCCTTACAACTTCGAGTTTAGAACCATAACCATAAGTCATGGTTCTCCCTTAATTTGTTACATTTAAGGTAATTACTATATGCGTTCTGATCGTTTCTAATTGATAAACGATAAACCCAACTCAATTTTAACCATCATTGATCAATTAAGCCGATTTGATTCTTCTGTTTGATTTGAGAAGAAACAAGAACTGGATGTAGAGTATTTAATTTATCTATTCCATCTTTTAATCAAATTAAGGCGCTGGCCTGATGGCCATCACATATTCTCCTCAATGTGTGAACCGGCCTACGACGCAAGTTCGAGTACCCAAGGCCTAGTTATTTATTTCTTTAAACTTATTTTTAATCATTTTTTTATATTATTACACTAGATAAACCTTATTTTCGATAAACCAAACCCCCAGTTTATTGTTTCTTTGCTTAAAACCCTATCGAATCGCAATTACGTCATAAGTTTTGTTATTATTTCGTTATAATTAATATTATCATTAACAACTAGGAACTTTTGTTATCGTATCCCGAGGAGCTCGATGCTTTTGTCTTAGTTTTTACCACCATCTCATCCCTTATTCTACTTTTTAAGGTGAGTTTACATACCCCCTTTTTCATGTTTTATATTTATGATGTAGCATGTATACATTATTTACGTTACTTACGTTTTTGACCGCATCTATTCAAACATAATTCAATTTATGTTTTTGCTCTATTTTCTTAAGTGTTTATATTTATGTTTGGTGGTTGGTATCTCATCCTCGTCTATTCTCATCTAGTATGATCAAACATTTACACAAGTATGCTGACTTTGTATCAATAGGAACATGTCCACATCTATTTAGTTGTTTACATTTTCAAAAGAATTATAATGCTCACCATTTGCATATTAATCGTGATTTACCGATCAATATATATATATATATATATATATATATATATATATATATATATATATATATATATATATATATATATATATACAGGGGATGGTTCAGGAGAGAAATGAAATTATTGTGAGAAATGAATATGGACCACTAATTTTATTTTAGGTTTTAAATGCATAAAGATAAATAAGGAAAGTATTAATGCATGTTCTCTCTTCAATTAATATAACTAATAAATATAATAGTTATCTATTTAATTGATATAACTAATCAAATTATTATAATTGAAAACTAATAAGAATTCATTTATTTTTATAATTTATTTTTTTCTCTTTTGAATTTTTATCCTACACAAGTACAATTTATTAATACATTAAAATTTCTTTTATTCAAACCCAATTTTTTCCAACTCAATATATTAATATCCATCAACACATATTTACATTGTGATGAATAGTACAAAAAACTATCCACGTGTTTGCATTAAATATCAACAAAAAACTACACAACCTACACAAAAACATATAACATACATTTGTTCTAAGAATAAGAAAACATATAACCTACACACGAAAAATATATAACCGACACACAAAATTCGGCATCAATAAACTACACACGCACACGAAAACATATAACCTACACACAAAAAACATATAACCTACACTCAAAAATTTTATCCTACACAAATACAATTTATTCATACATTAAATATTTTTTCTATCCAAAACCAATTTCTTCCAACTCAATATATCAATATTCATCAACACATAGGTACATTGTGATGAATAATACAAAAAACTATCTTACATATGTTAGCAATAAATATCAATAAAAAATACACAACCTACACAAAAACATATAACATACACTTGTTCTAGGAACAAGAAAACATATTACCTACACATGAAAAACATATAACCAACACACATATAGGATATGTGTATCTTTGTCTAGTTTATATAATTATGGAAAACTGGTTTTAAATAATCCCAACTATCACCTATTGGCAAATAACAGGCCCAACTTTGCTCTTGGCTGGTGGCGGTCCTAACTAAAGGGGTATTTGTTTTTAACGAGCCGCGACTAACGGATGTTAACCCCGTTAGTGATTTGCGGACGTTGACCTTCTTTTCCGGCCGGAAACCTGAAGGAAAATTGCAAATCGCCTCCATTCTTCCTAATATCATCACACCGTCTCCCTCGCTCTTCAAAACACATCGGAAATTTGAAAATGAAGTACATTACATCTTCTTCCATGGCTAATCCCTAGATACCAAACCTGATCTTGTTTTCAAAAATTTGAAATCAATGTTACACGATCTACAAAATAAGCATAGGGCTTTTGTTAAGGGGATCAAAACGAGTCGAATGAAGTGTCAATTACCTCGAATGACGCATGATTGACGAGGGTGGACTTCGCCGGAGACAACAACGGTGACACGTCGGTTAGGTTTCGTATGAGGGGAAAGATGGAGAGACACAGTGTAACGATATTAGGAAGAATGGAGGCGAGTTACAGGTTTCTAGCGGATTTCCGGCCGAAGAAGAAGGTCAACGTCAGCAAATCACTAACGAGGTTAACATCCGTTAGTCACGGCCCGTTAAAAACAAATACCCCTTTAGTTAGGACCGCCACCGGCCAAGTGCAAAGTTGGGCCTGTTATTTGCCAATAGGTGATAGTTGGGATTATTTAAAACCAATTTTCCTATAATTGTTGATGTCGAATTACATATGTAAGTTGTATACTTTTTTGTATGCTGTACATTTTTACTGCTCAAAACAAGTGTAGGTTATATAATTTTGTGTATGTTGTATATTTATTGTTTATATTTAATGAACACATTTGTACGATATTTTTTTTATTATTACTTATAACAATAATTTTTCTAAGTTATATCAATTGATAAAAAAAATATTATGTTTTGATATTTCTTACTAGAAAGGATTTATTATGGTTATATTGGTTGTATTAATTGAAAAGAGAATGATTTATTATTGTTATATTAGTTGTATTAATTGAAGAGAGAGAATGCTTTTATTGTTGCATTTATATTTTTTCATTTATTTTTAAACATTTAAACATAAAATAAAACTAGTGGTCCATATTCATTTCTCACATTTCTCACAGTAATCTCATTTCTCTCCTGAACTTAAGCCTATATATGTGTGTGTGTGTGTAAGATTATGTATTCTCGCCAGCATTCATATTGACAAACTCTATTTTTATACATACTACTAGTACAAGTAGTTGATACTATTCAATATTGAAGACATTAGTTTGACCTTAGGATACGTTCACAAAAACATAAGCATATTAAATGTAATTGATTTCATTTATTGTGATTGTGTACTTGTTCTAATATTAGTGAATTAAATCATTATCATCACTTTAATGAGTGTCTTTTGAGCTACTGTCTGATCAGTACGTTACGCACCATCATGTTCCGCCGCCTTTGATCGAGGTGTGCCAAATTAGCATCAACGCCGAATGCTATAAGATAGGTAGGTGGTTAGACATAACAACCTAATAGCATGTTTAGAGTCCCTTTACCTGATATGCCTTTATGGGTTTGCACCCTAAACTAAATTATTGATTGCTATAGCTTTGATTCTTGTTAATGATTTGATATTATTCTTATACCCAAAAGCACACACTATTTCAAGGCTATGTCTTATACCAAAACATTTTTTCTCCCTAAAAATGAATTTTATTTATTTATTTATAATTTTTTTTCCCAAACCCAAGTTGTTTATTTTGGAATTTCCTTAAGAAATCCCACTTTTTATTCCCATCTCCTTGAGGATGATTCGTGTGGCGGATATGTAGTAACTGGAAGGGGGACACACTTGTCCTCCGAACCCTTTACACTAAGGCTTGTGAGCCTAAGGAAAAGCAATGCTCATAAATCTCAATCAACCGTGAGACCTGGTTGCTTTCCTGGGGGGTTCGGCGACGGTGTGAAACCTATTAGACCAAAGCATGTCACACCAAATGTCAACGAATCTACTAATCTCATTGTATCAAACGTAGCCATGTGACGATCACACCTCTAAATTATAACCGAGTTCAAGGTGGTTCGTGGCTAAACTCGGTTCTCCCTTATCATGTTTTAGTTGAAAAATTGGTGGGAAAAGCCATGGTGATACATGGACACCCCAACCTTTAACCCCAACGCCCTTATCTTGATTTTAATCAATTTTAAATCTGTTGTTGGAAATTAAGCCATGGTGATGCATGCATATTTCACGATGAAATTTTTGTTTAAATTTTTTATTTTGTTATGAATGATTCTTTTCTCCTTTGTTGGGACAATCTCCTGGTGGTTCACGTACGTCTCAACCCTCGACTTATGTTTTATTACTTTATTTAATTATTAATTTCATCAATACCCCAAGTTAAGGTTAATAAAATTTTCATTTTGTACCCTCATAAATTTTCACAAAACTCAAAATTTCGCATACTTATACACTTTGTCCCAAAGCCTAATAAATTTTCACATTTCGTCCTTGTAGCATTTCGTCCCGCATTGCGAACGGGATTGTGGAAACCCTTTTAACACTCATTTCTCAACTCCAAACTGTGATGCTGCTACCACCCCCATAAACCCAAACCTAATTGCTTGTTGCTTCAAACAATTCACGAATGCTAACCCACTCGATTACCTTAGGGCCGAGGGTGCTACCACACTCCTCCAATGGTTCGAGCAGATGGAAAGTGTGTTCCTGCATTGTGCGTGCCTGGAAGATAAAAAGTCCACCTACGCCTCAAGCGTCACACCCCGAAAATCTTATCGTAGCAGCAGAAGACTTAACTAAGTTAATTTCGGGTAATGACAGACGCCGATAGCCAAATCACGAAACAGAATGCTTAAATATATTAAAAGGTGAGTTTACAACAGTATATTTCTTGTAGTAGAGTCCTATGTCTTGTGATACAACAGTATATTTAATCTTCTGTTTCTTCCTCAACTCCAGTTCATGTGCTTCGAGCTTCTCAATAAACCTTGCTAGATTAAGTCGGGCAAAAGCAATTGGGTTTGATTGCTGTAACATGATGAATGTGCCCCATTCTTCTGGTAATGCATCAGCAAGTTATCTATATACTCATACTCTGGCTTGTATATCCCAAGTCTTTTCATGTCATTACCAAGATGACAGTAACGTTAAGCGAGTTGAGCAAAGGATTCTCCCTTCACCTGAGTGAAAATATCAAACTCTTTCTTGAGTAAAGCCATTTTGCTCTTCCTCATGTCGGGATTACCTCTTTCCTTGTTTAACAAAGCCTGGCAGATCGAGTAACATGAACCATTATGCTGTAGAAGCTTGAAGATTTTAGCCTTGATAGCTTGCTGAAATAGATTTCACATTTTCTTTTCCTTCAAGAATGAAGCTTTGTCACGATCCTCGATTTGTGACAAATGATAGATGCTTCAAGTCATGTTTTTAGGAATAATATATTCCTCTTCCACCACAGTCCAAGTTTCATAGTTCAATGCTTGGACATAAGTTTCAAACTTATCTGCCCACGATGGTAATCTTCCATTCGGAGAAGCTTGGGGGGGTGGGGGTTTCTTGGAAGTCTCCATTTCATTCTCTAAGTTGATATTTTGAAGTAGAGCAGAGGGTTGAGACACATAGGCACTTAGGTTGTCCATGATAGTGAATTAAATGAAAGAACAAAAATCCAAACAAGATCAATGAAAGAATCAAGATACAATAAAAAAGCAAGATCAATGATAAACACCGGATAAGTTTTTTAACGTATATGTTGAGTCAACGAATAAGTCTTGAGTCTTGGTCAACGTATATGTCTTATGAAGTCAACGGATATGTCAAGTGATTAGGTCACGCATATGTTAAAAATAAACAAGTCAACAACAACTCAGTCAATGGATATTTAACCAACGTATATGTTTTCAACGTGTAACATATACGGTGTATTTTTTATGCTTCGTATATGTTATATGCCACAAACATATCCGTGGAAATAACATACGCGCTCAGAAAGTGCATGATGAAACTTTGACAATTTGGCTTTGAAAATGATGATGAATTTGAATGAAATTTTGAAGGGTTTCACACGAAGGTATAAGGAACACTTGATGAAAAATTGAAGGAATTTGAACGGTTAGAATTGAAGATATGTGTGTGTGTGTGTGTGTGTGTGTGTGTGAGATCATGTATTCTCGCCAGCATTCATATTGACAAACTCTATTTTTATACATGCTACTAGTATAAGTAGTTGATACTATTCAAGATTGAAGACATTAGTTTGACCTTAGGATACTTTCACAAAAACATAAGCATATTAAATGTAATTGATTTCATTTATTGTGATTGTGTACTTGTTCTAATATTAGTGAATTAAATCATTATCATCACTTTAATTAGTGTCTTTTGGGCTACTGTCTGATCATTACGTTACGCACCCTCATGTTCCACCGCCTTTGGTCGAGGTGTGCCAAATTGGCATCAAAGCCGAATGCTATAAGATAGGTAGGTGGTTAGACATAACAACCTAATAGCATGTTTAGGGTCCCTTTACCTGATATGCCTTTATGGGTTTGCACCCTAAACTAAATTATTGATTGCTATAGCTTAGATTCTAGTTAACGATTTGATATTATTCTTGTACTCAAAAGCACACACTATTTCAAGGCTACGTCTTATACCAAAACATTTTTTCTCCCTAAAAATGAATTTTATTTATTTATTTATAATTTTTTTCTCAAACCCAATTTGTTTATTTTGGAATTTCCTTAAGAAATCCCACTTTTTATTCCCCTCTACTTGAGGATGATTCGTGTGGCGGATATGTAGTAACTGGATGGGGGACACATTTGTCCTCCGAACCCTTTACACTAAGGCTTGCGAGCCTAAGGAAAAGCAATGCGCATAAATCTCAATCAACCGTGAGACCTGGTTGCTTTCCTGGGGTGTTCGGCGAGGGTGTGAAACCTATTAGACCAAAGCATATCACACCAAATGTCCACGAATCTACTAATCTCATTGTATCAAACGTAGCCATGTGACGATCACACCTCTAAATTATAACCGAATTCAAGGTGGTTAGTGGCTAAACTCGGTTCTCCCTTATCATGTTTTAGTTGAAAAATTTGTGGGAAAAGCCATGGTTATAAATGGACACCCCAACCTTTCACCCCAACGCCCTTATCTTGATTTTAATCAATTTTAAATTTGTTGTTGGAAAATTAAGCCATGGTGATGCATGGATATTTCACGATGAAATTTTTGTTTAAATTTTTTATTTTGTTATGAATGATTCTTATCTCCTTTTGTTTGGACAATCTCCTGGTGGATCACGTACGTCTCAACCCTCGACTTAAGTTTTATTATTTTATTTAATTATTAATTTCATCAATACTTCAAGTTAAGGTTAATAAAATTTTCATTTTGTACCCTCATAAATTTTCACAAAACTCAAAATTTCGCATACTTATACACTTTGTCCCAAAACCTAATAAATTTTCACATTTCGTCCTTGTAGCATTTCGTCCTGCATTGCGAACGGGATTGTGGAAACCCTTTCAACACTCATTTCTCAGCTCCAAACTGTGATGCTGCTACCACCCCCGTAAACCCAAACCTAATTGCTTGATGTTTCAAACAATTCACGAATGCTAACCCACCCGATTACGTTAGGGCCGAGGGTGCTACCACACTCCTCCAATGGTTCTAGCAGATGGAAAGTGTGTTCCTGCATTGTGCGTGCCTGGAAGATAAAAAGTTCACCTACGCCTCAAGTGTCACACCCCGAAAATCTTATCTTAGCAGCAGAAGACTTAACTAAGTTAATTTCGGGTAATGACAGATGCCGATAGCCAAATCACGAAACAGAACGCTTAAATATATTAAAAGGCTTGTTTATTCATCAGAGTGCATATGTCATATTTTACATAGTTTATTATTATTACAAGCCAACAAGTTCCACATCATCAAAACACACGTTTTCTCGGTTCCATCCCATCCATCCCTCGCGATGCCTCCATAGTTCTCATTTACCTGAAAAGTATGTTAAAATAATTTTGTCAACACGAATGTTGGTGAGTTTCTCAATTAAAACCGGGATGTAACAGTTCTCCACTTTACATCCATTTAGTCATCATTCTTAACAATGATAATTTTTCCTTAATTCACTATTGTTTTCAATGGGAATTTAATTTCCATCCTTTTCCAAACATAGCAATATATTTCTTAAACAAAACGTGTTAGTTGTAAACGAGCAAAGAGTACAACACATGTATGACTATCAATATGATAAACATGATGCATACCAAAATCAAAATATTCCCACCTTTTCAACCAGAGCAACTGGAAGAGTGGGGGGCGTCGCCCCGATAGATCTACCAATATTTTTAGGCCTTTTCTCTCTAGGTTAACGGTTTTTCCTTTCATAATGACTCATCCCATTTAACACAATTTGTAAAATATATAGCCCTTAGTTTACATAGTTTTCCCCCAAAAACATTTATAAATCATTAAAACGAGAGGATTTACGAGAAAACTCACCGTTAGGTCGGGTGTTCCAAAACGTCTCGTGTTCTAATCATATAGTACACAATTAATAATCCATTCATATTTTAAGTTATTTGTTCAACTTAAAATATTTCACACATTTTATTTCTTAAAAATGTCATCTTTTGTTTGTGGGTTTATTTTAGTTTTAACGACACATTGGCGATTCCGTTCAAGTCCGACCCTATATGATCACTCAACACACACAAGGTCTCTAAACTTATAAACTTACCCCTGATTATAACTAACACATTGCATGTATAATTATTCCATATAGCAAATAAACAAGTAATAATATATTATTATATTTTTTTAATATTGTTTACTATTATCTAATAATATTAAGTTTTATAAATTTATATTTTAGTTGCTGGAAAATTTACCATTTTATATCTTTATACTTATTACACTTTAAGAATCGTTTTCCGGTTTGGTCGGTTTTGTCGGTTTTTCGTTAATCGGCGGACCGGTTAACTTTTCTTGTAAAAATTTAGTTTTTTTTAATTACATTTAAATACTTTAAGTGTGAAAATATACAAGTTTTGTAAATTATTTTATCAAAATAGCTCATTTCTTATTTTAGTTATTAATTTCACAAAACTTAGTAATTTTAACGTTTTCGGGTCGGTTTTCGCGACACGAACCGTCAAAGACCAAGTTATTCTATCTTGACCTTAATATATATATTTACTTATGTGAGGTATATATTTTATTTGGGTTTAGGGGCTGTTCTAAAATAGTTCCCAAAACTGTTGTCGGTTTGCGTTAAAAGTCGCATTTTTCGACCGTTAAAGCTACCGACAAGCAATTTAAGCCATATTAAACATACCAAACACTTTGTACACTTAATACATATATTTCTAACATACTAACTAAACCAAATTTCCAGATTTTAAGTCATAATCTATCATATCTCTTTAACTCATATGATGCCAAATTTTAGCTTTTAACATATTCTTTTTACTACACTAAAATCCAACATAGAACATGCATATTCTTCTATTCATGTAATGTCATATGTCCTTATTCTCCTAATCATTTTATCAATCATGTTTCATGCATGTTATGATATCACAAAACTTTTCAATTCTTCACCATACACAAACATTCAAGTTTATAAGGCTAACATGCATCCTAAACATCAATACTTAGCATATAACAACATAGTTGCTTTTAGTTTATTTATCACATTCAATCATTCTAACTAGCTAATATAATGTCCCATTTACTATTAGCATGATCAACACTTTTTAAAACAACCATATCCACTATGTCATTCAATAAAGTTTCCTTATTTAGCAAGTTGTCTAATATTTTCCAACATTGTTATATTTAGTCTTTCAACATGCTTAATATCTAACATGAACATATTTCATCAAGACATCAAGTTTCAACAAAATCACCATATACATAACCAAATCATGACTTCTCGAAGGCTTGTTAATAACTATGAATCATGTGAAAAAACATCCCTTATCTAACAATTTACCCACTTTTACACCCACAACTAAAGACCAAGAACTAACTGCAATTATTATCTCGCCTTCCCCACCATCACCATCAACCTCCACTACCATGGCCATCTTTAATCCATTAAATCTGACCCGAATCAAGGTAATTGGCATCACAAAATCTTTCCTTGACCCATAAACGCGTTAGCCGTCACCTTAATCTTGGAAAACAATAACTAGTTATTGATTCGGTTTTAAAAACCCTTAACAAATTGTGCCTAATCGGACCTCTACCACTATAAATACACATTTTATTGTAATTAAACGACATCAAGCACTCCTTACAACATCACGACCATAAAACCTAACTCAGTTTAAACATACAGAGCCGTTAAGATCCCTTACAAGTTCGAGTTTGGAACTGCAAATCTAATTCACGGTTCTCCCTCAATTCGTTAACATTTAAGATAATTAATATATGCATTCTGAAAGATTCTAAATGATAAACATTAACCCCAATTCAATTTTAACCATTATCAATCAATTAAGCCGATTTGATTCTAGGGTTTGATTTGGGAAGAAACAAGAACTGGATATAGAGTATTTAATTTACCCGTTCCATCTTTTAATAAAATTAAGGCGCTGGCCTGATGGCCAGCGCATGTTCTCCTCATAGTGTGAATCAGCCTTGGGCGCGGGTTCGGGTCGTCCAAGCCCAGTTTTGAGTTTTTATTTTTCTTACACTTATTTTAATAATTGTTATATATTATTACACTAGATAAACCTAACTTTCAATAAACCGAACCCCCGGTTTATTGTTTTCTTGGTTGTCAACCTTTGTGTCCTCATTAATATGTGTACACACACACACATTTAATAAATAAGATAAAAATAATACTTTATCTCTCGCTTGACGAACCAAAATTTTCATAGATGCCCAAAATAAATTTTCTTTTTACTTGCCGTTAATATATATATATATATATGTGTGTGTGTGTGGGGGGGGGGGGAAAGTGAATATGGGGCTATTAAGCATTTAACCTTTGATGCGAAACTCCCAAAACTACATAGTTTTGACCTAAATCCAAACCATATTCACCATCATTCAATTCCTTCTACTTTCTTGCCGGTGACTTCTACGACTCTTCTCCTCCATCCCTTATGAATTACACATATCATGAACGAAATTCCACTTCTAAATGTAAATTCTCTCATAAACCCAATTGATTGTTTTCTGTTTTTTCATTAATATGGATATATGATACTTCGCATTTTCAATCTAATTAACATCTTTAACCGTGCCTTTCTTCCTCTTCCTGTACCCATTACTTGGAATGACAATTGATATCAAATTCATGAAAGAATTTTGTTCAGTACTTTAAAATAATGAAATAATTGTTATTAAATCAGTTCTAGACTTCTAGTAGTTTACTATCTACATTTGATTTGATAAAAAGTTTAATACAACACTTTAGAATAATGTAGGAATTGATATGAAATTAAATTTCTAGAGTTGAATGGCCATAATTCATGACTTGCGTTCAACTATGAATTCATGACTTGTGTGATTTTTGGAGCAAAATTAGGATAAAAAAGAATTGATTTCATGATATTTAAATTAGGTTTTAATTGGATTTAGGTCAAAACTACATAGTTTTGGGAGTTTCGCATCTAAGGTTAGATGCTTAACAGCTCCATATTCACTTTTCTCTCTCTCCCTCTCTCTATCTCTCTCTCTCTCTATATATATATATATATATATAATGTTTATCTATATATCAATAATTAAAATTTACTGGTTGTTAAACCCCGCGTGTTCCGTCGACAGATCGAATCTGTATAACACCGTTTGTAGAATAGATACAGGCTAAATGTCAACATATCAGGTTGACATGTTTGGAAAGTGGCCCATTTATTTATAATGTGAATCAATAAAACGAAGCCATATTGTAGGAAGCTATATAAGACTACAAACTGTAATTAAAATGCACTTGTGCACGACCGAAAAGCACTACATCATCCAGGAATTCTAAATTGTTAACATCCTGAAGGTTGTTATATTTATTGTTTCATCAAAAAAAGTAAAATGTAGTAAGGCTTGTATATGGCACTGCTAAAGGATATTAAAAAAGGGTGTATCTTTGCAATTGTTAGGTGGTAATTCTTGCTGCTTTACAATACCTGCAGTTTAACATTGCAGATTGATTAATAATATTGCATTTTATTAAGAAAAGTAATATGTTGTTTGGTCAAATGCACACACTTCTTTATCAATGATGACATTAAATCTCTTTAAAGCCTATCCACTAAGAAATACTTATGCTTGTTTTTTTTTAATTTCAATTTTGAAAACTGGTATAATTATTCCAGAGGTGGAATCTTCTTAGTTCTTCCTATTTTAACCCGAGAATGGTTTTCACATTTTGAACATCTAAAACCAAAGTATATATATCTACACTATGAGATGTGCATGGTCACATGGGATTTGTACTATATTTGTGATTATAGCCTCAACATGTGAAGCTAAAAGTCGAAGGGTGGAAAGGATTTCATGCTTATTGTTTAATAAATATGCTAATAATTATGGTCCTTTTTTTAGTGCAGGACAGCGTTTCAAACCACCCCAGATTAAGGAAAACACATGGTGAGCTGGTGGCTAACAAAATTTAGTCGTAGTCACAAACCTAAAATATGAGCTAGAAAATCCTTAAGCTCATTCTAAATGGCTGAAAACTTTGATGGTATTCTATGTGGCTTATTTAAATATTTCAAAAATCTGATCAAAGCCAAGAATTTGAGCATAAAAAAATTATATATTTTGCCTCTCAAGATTTAATATAAAGTAGCGTCTTGTAGCAAAACCAACCAAACCACCCAAGTTAAATGCAAATTGGGCACAAACTCTACAGATGCTACAAACGCCAAGATTTTGACAACCATAATTGCCCATAATTGTAACTACAACGACCATCCCGACCTTTGCCTTATATTTTGTAAATCAAATGGTTTAAGATATGCACCTTAATTAGAAGCACCCACTGAGTGATGAAAACCAACGATAAACATTGATTAATGGCTCACGCGTCTATTTCATGGTCACCTTGTAAACAACGATGAATGAAAGTGTTAAAAATAGTTAACAGCGCATTAATTTCAGGGTAACCAATGAATAATGGGCATTGGCGGCTGGCCTGAAATCTATCGCCGCCCACTTTCTTTTATGATTAGTATAATATTTCAAAAATAATTGATCCTTTTGAACAATGATCCTTGAGGGTTTATAAAAGAACTTGCTCTGTTCAATCTTCCACTATCAGCGTTCCATATCCTGCATCTTGAAGCATTTAAAGAATAAAAGTAAATGAATCAATACACACAATAATTACAAATAAACTAACAAAAAACTTTTTCTTTTACTTTTTTTATGTATTCGTAGATTGATTTGTCTTACCATAAGTTACCATATAATGAAAATCATATCCTCTTTGCTTAATGTATTTTATAAAATCTTCAAATGGTATTCCAAATTGCCTACAATAATCACTAATAAGAACTTTTTGACTTGGTTTCAACCACTTTTAAAAGGGTCCAAACAATGCAGGTTTATCCTTAAAAACATAACATAAAAGAAAACGATGAATATGGTTATAATTACTAATTACAATCTTACTTGAATTCAGAGGATAGTGTCATGGATGTAAATGACATCAAACAAATTTTCAAGATAATATTTTTTGGTACAGACAGCAACCACATATTCAACTGAACATATGGGGCTAATTGCACGTTTGTGAGCAAAAGATATTACATTAACAAAAAGAGCAATGCCAACAATATAAACAACAAAGTTTTCAGCCATATGGATTGAAACTTTCTTAAAAGGCAGATATAAAGATTTGAAAGACCTCAGTTTCTGTGACATTTGTGACAAAACCGGGTACACCTTGTATTACATATCGAATATGCAATTAGCCGCTTATTGCGTAGCGAACGCACGAATAACCAAACGGGTCTGGTTATGACCTGGATATACCGGGGGGCATCTATAAGTGATATAAGTTAAATATAAGCCAACATATTGATATTATAGTCGTAGTACAATAGCAAACCAGTTAAATGAAAACATACTCGTTTAACTACCCGCTTTGATTTTAAACGCGAAATATAGTTACGAAACAAGCATTGTATCATCTGTTAAACCAAAAAAGACTTACAAAACAATTAACTGGGATGTTTTAAGCGATCCTTAATTTCGATTTTTACAAGCAAATACTATGTTTTTCTAAATTTACAAGAAATTAGCCAAAAAACGCTCGTTTTTCCGCTGTTTGTCGTACCCGATATATTTTCCGTGCCAAAATCCTAACCCGTAATAAATTTAGACTCGGCATTTCATGTTTGGGAACGCAAATCGAGGCAAGTGTTCCAAAAAGAGGCCCAAAGAGGGGCCACTAAAATCTGGCAGCCACTTTGGACCTTACCCCCTTTTTAAGTTTCATTTATCTATATATTATTATATGAGATATTTTCATGTGTTATTCAACAAAAATCTGGAGATTATTTATGGACCTTCATCCTAAACTTAAACCCTAAAGTAATTTATCAATATTGATCAAATTCTAGCTTGTTTAAACATGTTAAATCACATATAAACTTAGTTTGATTACCAAAAACTACATCTAACCATGAAAAAACCCTAAAAATTGTCCAAACACATGTTTTGATCCTACAAATGGTTAGGAACCTGGTTTGATAAGATTTTTTGTTTTTTTGCCATAAACACGAATTAGGGGGTTTTAATCGGGGTTTAAAATCCTAACTGAAAACCTATGTTTCAAGGCTGGAATTTTGATGATACATACTTGGTTTTGTGATAAAGGACTTATAGTTACTCTATATAGAAGGCTAAGAACCCGAAAAAATGAGAAAATGGTTGAATCAGTCGAAAACCGCAAAGGTATTACCGAATTACTCGGTTAGGGGATGTTTAGGATTCGATTGTGACGTGATTGTTATTATTCTTTGAAACTTTGTAGAGATATCAGATACCATATGAATGAGTCGTTGTACAAATTTGGTAATTTTTCGACAATCCAAGAATATTTGGCGAATTTATTACCGTTTAAAGGCTTTTATTTGGGAAAAATACTTAAAATGGTTGAAAATTATGAAAACTTTGTGGTCAACTCAGGTATTACATAATATGATCACATATGAAATTTGACGTCATTCAAAAAAACCTAACTATACTTTCTGAATTCGCGTTTATTTGAGTTTTTATAATTGTTTTTTGGCTCGAAAAGGTAACTTGAAAAGATTGCTAGGTTCTGGAAATTTTATAGGTTATTTTGGGAGATATTTGGATTACTCGGAAATTTTGTTGGATTTTTCATAATTCTTTTGGTTTAAACGGACAATTTACGGGTTAAATATAATCTATGAAATGAAATTTTATAAATTAATAAATCAGTAGATAATTCCAGAAATATTTTTATAAAAATCTACATATATTACTTGATAAGAGTACAAATTTTCATAATTTAATGATAAACGGATAATTAATTGTGCTAATTTGAAAGTTAAACAAATTCATTTCTAATATAAACCGGCAGTTTAGTAATTAACGAATCTGTTTGGATATCAGAACATCAAAAGTGGTCAAAAAGCATATTTTCGGGTTAATTGAGTAAAACCAAACTTTTTGTGAAAAAGCCGGACAATTTTGATGAATTGTGTGCGTTTTTCTCCAAACCAGATTGAAAAAACGGAAATCAGCCCCGTAGCAAATCAAGACATCTAATCCATGATTTCTCTTTATAAATTTAATCATTTTATCAACTGACATGTTTATCTGAGTTTATATGGCCATAGCTATTCTCTAAACGCGTTAACGATCAACTTGGCCCAGTAGGTGAAACGGGGAAACTGGGCCAAGTTTGGTTTAAACATAAGACATTGAACAACGTCACAATCTAAGCCTATTGGCATGTTCTAGGCATGACAACTATACCCAGACTAGATATACAGCCCAGTTTAGTATGGAGATTATAGGATCTGAGTGCTAGCAAGAAGAACGAACTATTATCTGATATCATGTTGAATATCGACTAAACTGTGAGTGTCATGACCCCACTTTTTAAACTGTTTTTACGAAATTTTGTGGTGAAAAGCGTGTTGATCTATATCTATATACCTGTAATTGTTTGATGATGTGAATTATCTAAGTGCTAACACACAAAAGTTCGCATGAACATAGTGATTAACTTCGAGCTGATGTCTTGTGAATAGTACTATTAGTTTCACAAACCCAAACGGAGTCGGCACGGTTTGCTGACACATAATGTCATTTGCACATGACCATAATTATACAAACACGCTATGTAGTGTTAGACATAGCGACTTGGGGCATGTTATGTGCGGAAAACTTTAATGGGACTCTATATGGCTTATTTAAATATTTCAAAAATCTTATCAATGCCAAGAATGTGAGCATAAAAAAACTATATATTTTGCCTTTCAAGATTCAATATAAAGTAGCGTCTTGTAGAAAAACCAACCAAACCTCCCTAGTTAAATTCAAATTGGGCACAAACTCTACCGTTGCTACAAATGCCAAAACTTTGACAACCATAGTTGCCCATAACTGTAACTACAACGACCATCCCGACCTTTGCCTTATATTTTGTAAATCAAATGGTTTAAGATATGCACCTTAATTAGAAGCACCCACTGAGTGATGAAAAGCCAACGATAAACATTGATGAAAGGCTCACAAGTCTATTTCAGGGTCACCTTGTAAACAACGATGAATGAAAGTGTTAAAAATAGTTAACGGCTCGTTAATTTCAGGGTAACCAATGAATGATGGGCGTTGGCGGCTGGCCGGAAATCTATCGCCGCCCTCTTTCTTTTATGATTATTGTAATATTTCAAAAATAATTAATCCTTTTGAACAATGATCCTTGAGGGTTTATAAAAGAACTTGCTCGGTTCAATCTTCCACTATCAGCGCTCCATATCCCGCATCTTGAAGCATTTAAAGAATAAAAGTAAATGAATCAATACACACAATAATTAAATAAACTAACAAAAAACGTTTTCTTTTACTTTTTTTTATGTATTCGTCGATTGATTTGTCTTATCATAAGTTACCATATTATGAAGATCATATCCTCTTTGCTTAATATATTCTACAAAATCTTCAAATGGTATTCCAGATTGCCTACAAAAATCACTGATAAGAACTTTTTTGACCTGGTTTCAACCACTTTTAAAAGGGTCCAAACAATGCAGGTTTATCCTTAAAAACATAACATAAAAGAAAACGATGAATATGGTTATAATTACTAATTAGAACCTTACTTGAATTTTGAGGATAGTGTCACTAATATAAATGACATCAAACAAATTGTCAGGATAAGATTTTTTGGTACAGACAACAACCACATATTCAACTGAACATTTGGAGCTAATTGCACGTTAGTGAGCAAACAATATTAAGTTAACAAAGTGAGCAATGCCAACAATATAAACAAAAAGGATTTCAGCCATATGGATTGAAACTTTCTTAAAAGGCAGATATAAAGATTTGAAAGACCTTTGTTTCTGTGACATTTGTGACAAAACCAGGTACACCTTAGTACTCACATATCGAATAAGCGATTAGCCGCTTATTGCATAGCGAACGCACGAATAACCAAACGGGTCTGGCTATGACCCGGATATACCGAGGGGCATCTCTAAGTGATGTACGTTTAATATAAGCCAACATATTGATTTACGGTCGTAGTACAATAGCAAACCAGTTAAATGAAAACATACTCGTTTAACTACCCGCTTTGATTTTAAACGCGAAATATAGTTACGAAACAAGCATTGCATCATCCGTTAACCCGAAAAAGACTTACAAAACACTTAATTGGGATGTTTTAAGCAATCCTTATTTTTGATTTTTACAACAAATACTATGTTTTTCTAAATTTACAAGAAATTAGCCGAAAAACGCTCGTTTTCCCACTGTTTGTCGTACCCGATATATTTTCCGTGCCAAAAACATAACCCCTAATAAGTTGAGACTCGGCATTTCATGTTTGGGCACGCAAATCAAGGCAAGTGGTCCAAAAAGAGGCCCAAAGGGGGGCCACTAAAATCCGGCAGCCACTTTGGACCTTACACCCTTTTTAAGTTTCATTTATCTATATATTATTATATGAGATATTTTCATGTGTTATTCAACAAAAATCTGGAGATTATTTATGGACCTTCATCCAAAACTTAAAACCTAAAGTAATTTATCAATATTGATCAAATTCTAGCTTGTTTAAACATGTTAAATCACATATAAACTTAGTTTGATTACCAAAAACTACATCTAACCATGAAAAACCCCTAAAAATTGTCCAAACACGTGTTTTGATCCTACACATGGTTAAGAACCTGGTTTGATAAGTTTTTTTTGGCCATAAACACGAATTAGGGGGGGTTTTAATTGGGTTTTTACGGTTTAAAATCCTAACTGAAAACCTATGTTTCAAGGCTAGAATTTTGATGATACATACTTGGTTTTGTGACAAATGACTTGTAGTTACTCTATCTAGAAGGCTAAGAACCCGGAAAAATGAGAAAATGGTTGAAACAGTCGAAAACCGCAAAGGTATTACCGAATTACTCGTTTCGGGGATGTTTAGGATTCGATTGTGATGTGATTGTTGTTATCCTTTGAAACTCTGCAGAGATATCAGGGACCATATGAATGAGTCCCTGTACAAATTTGGTAATTTTTCGACAAACCGAGAATATTTTGCGAATTTATTACCGTTTAGGGGCTTTTATTTGGGAAAAATACTTAAAATGATTGGAAAATTATGAAAACTTTGTGGTGAACTCATGTGTAGCATAATATGATAAAATATGAAATTTGACGTCATTCGGAAAAACCTAACTATACTTTCTGAATTCGCGTTTATTTGAGTTTTTATAGTCGTTTTTGGCTTGAAAAGGTAACTTGGAAAGATTGCTAGGTTTTGGAAATTTTACAGGTTATTTTGGGAGATATTTGGATCACTCAGAAATTTTGTTGGATTTTTCGGAAATCTTTTGGTGTAAACGGATTACGGGTTAAATATAGTCTATGAAATGAAATTTTATAAATTAATAAATCAGTAATTCCAGAAATATTTTTATAAAAATTTACATATTTTACTTGATAATAGTATAAATTTTCATAATTTAATGATAAACGGATAATTAATTGTGCTAATTTGAAAGTTAAACAAATTCATTTATGATATAAACCGGCAGTTTAGTAATAACGAATCTGTTTGGATATCAGAACACCAAGAGTGGTCAAAAAGCATATTTTCGGGTTAATTGAGTAAAACCAAATTTTTTGTGAGAAATCCGGATAATTTGGATGAATTGTGTGCGTTTTTCTTCAAACCGGATTGAACGGAAATCAGCCCCGTAGCGAATCCAAACATCTAATCAATGATTTCTCTTTATAAATTTAATCATTTTATCAACCGACATGTTTATCTGAGTTTATATGGCCATAGCTGTTTTCTAAACGCGTAAACGATCAACTTAGCCTAGTAGGTGAAACGGGGAAACTGAGCCAAGTTCGTTTTAAACATAAGACATTGAACAACGTCACAATCATGCCTGTTCTGGGCATGACAGCTATACCTAGACTAGATATACAACCCAGTTTAGTATGGAGATTATAATAATACTAAAATATTAATATTATTATAATATTGATTATAGGATCTGAGTGCTAGCAAGCAGAACAAACCGCTATCTGATATCATGTTGAATACCGTCTAAACCGTGAGTTTTATGACCCCACTTTTTAAACTGTTTTTACGAAATTTTGGGGTGAAAATCATGTTGATGATGTGAATTATCTAAGTGCTAACATACAAAAGTCCACACGAATACAGTGATTAACTTCGAGCCGATGGCTTGTGAATAGTACTATTGGTTTGACAAACCTAAACGGAGTCGGCACGGTTTTCTGACACATAATGTCATTTGCACATGACCATAATTATACAAACACACTATATAGTGTTAGACATAGCTACTTGGGGCATTGGGAAATGGAGGTAGGCAGCACGAACGAACAGCCAAGGTTTCACTGTAGCTTAGAATAATTACATCATAAACGTACAAACAAACGTATTGGCAAGCGTACATACATACTTATATACTTATATGTGTATATACAAACTATGACTGGTAGTTACGCACACCTGATTTCTTGAAACTCTTGAAACTCACCAACTCCTGTAGTTGACCCATTTTAAACATGCTTTTCAGGTGTATCAGATTTGGATTAGAAAGCTAATGCGCTACTAGTTGGAATTTGATGTGCTTGAAGTAGTTTAATAATTATTAACTAAATTAACCTAAAAAAACACTAAATAATACTCTAGACTCTCTCTAAAACTTGACTAAACTACTAGCCGACAAGTGAACCGATAACTCTAGTAAAGCTAAGTCCGGATATCGAACCCACGAGACTTATTAATTTATATTTGTTTGGGAGGTTTTTATTTAAAATACTAATTTAATACTATAATTAAAAACTAGTTAAGAAAATAAGTAATTTAAACGAAAGAAAAAGTTTGATATTTAAAATAAGATAATGATGAGAAAACTACCTAGGCTAGAATCCCCTAAACTTCAGTTATGAATTAACCGGGAAAATATGTAGTTATGGACTGGGACCATAAAATAGACACTTAAAAGAAAACCTGAACAAGACCCCTAACCCTTTTTCAAGAAGACACCTATGGGTTTCTAACAAGTTTTAACACACACCAGTATTAAAAATTAAGTTCCTTTACGATCACCTAATTAATTATGATTTAGTTCCTTTATACGAAATCCTACCTTACAGCGGGGAAATCAAAGGCAATTTCATATATGTATTTGATTTAATATACAATAATAAATAATCAACCATAGACGGTCCTTACGAAGAACTAAATCTAGCAAGATTAAATAATAAAAATTTATCAATAACCTAGCACTTTACAGATTTTTGGTTAGCAGCACACTTAGGTTTATTTCAATATTATTCCTATGATCTTATCCTAAAATCAATCATAAAATAATCAAGAACACAAAGTAATTGATCTAATAGCAACCTATCATATAACAAAAAATAATCAAGGTAACTATGGAATAAAACTCATCAAACAATCCTAAGCATTCATATGCATCAATTTAATATAGGTAAATCTTTTACTAAATCATAATAACCGTAACGATAAATAATCCCAAGTCAAATCAAAACATCAAATTAGGTTCATCATAAGCCTAAGTAGTTCATGCAATTTAGTCTAACATCTCAAGTTTAAACAAAATAAGCAAATAAGAATTCATGGCAACAATAAAAGAAAACGAAATAAAACAAAAGATAAAACCCGTGTTCTTCGTCCTCAACTAATACGCGCAACACCGAATGATTCTTCAACTGCAAAGTCGCCAAAAGATGCACTCGTAAACCTTGGAACTCCACAAATTCGGAAGGCAACTTCAGGATATGATTAAGGTTGAGTTTAGGGGCTTTATATAGGAAAATGCAAGTCAAAACCCTAAAAACGAGTTGGAAGATTCTGGAAACGGGCCCATAGCACCGCACGGTGGGCTTGGCCTCTCGGTCGCGCGGCGCTCCGGCAATGTGATGTGGGGCCCGCCTTATCTGGTCGGTTCGCTCATGGTCTGGTTCGGTTTGGTTCGTTTCCTGATTGTCCGGTTCTTCGGTTTAGCTCATTTTCGCTTCTTTTTTCGTCTTCTTTTCACCACAATTAAAACCCGGAACCTAAAATATAAAATCACGTTAGTAGTATACAAATCTTAAACAAAATCTAATGAAACTAATAAAATATTAAATAAAATGTACAACGGATTAATGTATATTAAACGTTATATAAAATATCCCCACACTTATTCTTTTTTCGTCCCTGAAAAAGTCTCATTGCAATGGGATTAGAATCGGAAAAATATAGTCTTAAAAACATATTAGGTTATCTTAAAATTTAGGACAACGCAAAAACTCTGATCACCGATATTGTTGTCCACTTAAACCCATGCCTTTCTCTTTACCGGGAGAAGTAAGATCCAACTATTATTATTATTTATTATTATTATATAACCTAGTGGAACCCAGAGTTGAGACCCGATTTATTTTAGATTTTACCAGATCAAACCACCCCAACTTGCCTTAAACCTCATAAATAGCATATTAAAACTTTGTTGCACATTTTTCATGAATAGCTAAGATGATCAAGGATATTGTTTATCCACCTAAGTTTAAGCATCAAAGTCTACCAAGCAGCCATTAGATACGATTAAGGTTCAATTATTCAACTAACTAGCTAGTGTTGCTCACTACATGACATACCCCCATTATCAAGCAACACCCCAAAGTCCATCTCCATACGTGAGTGCGCACCAATTCATCTGTAGGGCTTACATATGATGTGTCCCGTGTGGTCCGTCTCTTAATGGAAATGAGACGCGAGCACGAGGACCTCATATGACGAACAGCGTGTATGATCAAGTCAGTAGTGAATTTGTACTTATAAAGCACGTTGTGATCATGTTTAATGACTTGTAATTTGGCAAATAAACTGCGGGTTTGCTCTTTTTAGGCATTTGATATCCATAAATCCACTTAGGAAATACGAATATCTAGATGATAAACCACATACAGACCCATGGTCTCTGAATCCCGAAGCATCCCATCAATATAGGATTTAAGGCTATAAAACCATACATATATGAAGTGTTAACCACTAAAACTGGAAGTGTAAGATTTAAGTTTATATCCCACTAAAAATCATATTTTATCGTTTTAAACCAACTATCAAACCGCCCTTTCATTCTCAAGGCTGAGCCTACCGACACATCCCAAGTTAAATGCTTGTTCTTTTATATATATCTTATTATTAGTAGTTTGAAAAATAGATTCCCGATAAATATCATCATCTCCCATTTATGTGCAAAAAGAAACAAAATTAAAGGACATTTTTCAAAACTTTTTTTTAAATATAAATAGAAAACAAAACAAATTAAAAACATGTGTTCCTATCCCTACACTTAAAATTTGCATTGTCCTCAATGCAGGGACGGAAACCCGACTAAAAAAATTCAAAAACAAAACAAAACAAAACATAAAAATACGAAAATAATTAAAAACTAAACAAAACTAAAAACATAAAAACAAAGTAACAAGGATGAAATTAGCCTTCTATGGCGCTAAAGTCTTCTTCCATAAATGCCCTCCGACTCCAATCGTGCTCAATAACCAGTATCTCTTTCTCTTATACACGAATGGAAACGGCACCAATACACACAATATCTAAAAATCATCTTATCAACTCGATAGATATTAATCATTCAAAGTATGTTACCAGACCAACCAACCCATAAACATGAATAAAAGCAGCAAATACATAATCATAAAAGTATACGGGTCCTGCTGCTCCATCCCCGCACATGTCATTATACTTCCAGGGGATCTTCTATCTCGCTTTCTTCAAAACATATGAAAGCTTAAAAAAAATAAAAACTACAAAAAACTACATTAGTGACTCAAGGAAAAATAAAAATAAAAATAGGAAAGAATGTACAAACTCTACACTTGAGTTTTCACTCAACAACCACATGTGACAATTTAGTACGATGGATCGAGAGTAGTTTCCTCCATATCGATTGATTCCTCCGGTCCTCCAAGATAGTGCTTTAAGCGATGACCGTTCACCTTCCAAGATGTTCCATTATCCGGAATCTCCAACTCCACCACTCCATACAGGAAAACACTTTGATCTTAACTTTCCTACAAACAACTTCAAACGAGAGTTAAATAACAATACCTTATCACCTTTCTTGAACTCCTTGCAGCCTTTCAACCGTCGATCATGTAGAGCTTTCGTCATTTCTTTGATGTTCAACGATCGAGAATATGCTGCATCCCGAAGCTCCTCCAACTCATGAATCTGAAAGTACCTTTTCCTCGTGGCCTCGGTAAGATCGACATTCACCATCTTCAACGCTCAATACGCACGATGCTCCAATTCAACCGGAAGATGACAAGACTTACCATAAACAAGCATAAACGGTGTAGTACCCAATTGAGTCTTGTAAGAGGTTCAGAATGCCCGCAACGCATCATCTAACTTCTTCGACCAATCGTTCCGACTAACCCCAACTGTCTTCTTCAAAATCCTCTTCACCCATCGATTTGCATTCTCAACTTGACCATTCGTTTGAGGGTGATAGACGGTAGAGGTATGATGAGAACCCTATAACAAGCTAACGCTTTCTCTATGATGGTATTACAAAAATGGGTGCTTCGATCACTAATAATAGCTCTCGGAGTACCAAAACAGTAATCAACTTCTTAAGAAACTTCACAACCGCTCGTGCATCATTCGTAGCCAATGCATGGGCTTCCACCCACTTCGACACATAATCAATCGCCATTAAGATATACTTATTACCGTTCGATGTGAGAAATGTCCAATGAATTGATGTCCCAAACATCAAAGATTTCAAGAATTTATATGGTGTTTGGAGGCATCTATTTCTTGAAGGAAATATTACCCGTTCTTTGACACTGATCACAAAGCTTCACAAACTCCTCAGCATCCTTAACAACCGTCGGCCAATAGAAACCACTATCAAACACCTTCTGCCCGGTAGCATGCGTGCCATGGTGACCTCCAGTCAACCCTTTATGAACATGGTTGAGAATATCCCAACCTTCCTCTTTCGTCACACATCTCCTCAGAATCTAATCACCACCAATCTTAAACAAAAATGGGTCATCCATACAAACCTATGCAAATCCCAAAAGAACTTCCTCTTTTGTTGCCTAGTCATACCCTCTATCACAAAACCATTAGCCAAATAATTAGCAAAATCAGTGAACCATGTCATACCTTGCTTCTCAGCCACAAAAAAAAATCAATCGACTAATGAGAGAATGTATCTCCAATCTCCTCCTCATGCAACTCTTCTCTCTTTGTGTCTGCTAGACGGGATAAATGGTCGGCCGCTACATTTTCCACACCCCTCTTATCTTTGATCTCGATGTCAAACTCGGAGAGTAGGAGAATCCACCGGATAAGACGAAGCTTTGGGTCTTTCTTCTGAAAGAGGAAACGCAGGGTCGCATGATCGGTAAAAACGATGGTCTTTGAAAGTACGAGATACGAGCGGAACTTGTCAAATGCGAAAACAACAGTTAAAAGTTCCTTCTCGGTGGTGGTGTAGTTCTCTTAAGCATCGTTCAACTTCTTGCTAGCATTAGATGGGGTGAAAATATTTATCTCGCCTTTGCTCCAAAAACTTCTCCAACCGCATAGTCGCTAGCATCACACATGAGCTCAAACGGTAAGTTCCAATCGGGAGAACAAATAATAAGAGCACTTACGAGCTTCTCATTCAAATACGTGAACACCTTCAAACACTCGTCATCAAAAACAAAAGGCACATTTTATCAACAAGTCGGGTCATCAGGCGGGTAATTTTGGAAAAGTGTTTGATAAATCGCCGATAGAATCCCGTATGACCCAAGAAACTCCTAAGCGCCTTCACATTCGTCGGTGGACGAAATCTACTTATAGTATCAATCTTTGTACGATCCACCTCTATACCATCTCTCGAGATCTAATGACCCAACACGATCCCTTCCGTCACCATAAAATGGCACTTTTCCCAATTCAGCATCAACTTCGTTTTGATACACCTTTTCAACATCTTCTCAAGATTAGCCAAACAATGATCGAAAGAATTACCGTAAACTGAAAAATAGTCCATAAACACCTCTATGGACGTCTCTATCATATCCTGAAAGATGGCCACCATACAACACTAAAAGGTAGCTGGAGCTTTATATAGTCCAAACGGCATGCGATGGTAAGCGTGTGCCAAAGGAACATCTAAAAGTCGTCATCTCTTGGTCTTCCAGTGCAATGGGGATTTGAAAATATCCCGAAAAACCGTTAAAAAAACAATAAAACTTCTTACCAGCCAAACGCTCAAACATTTGATCAATAAATAGCAACGGGAAGTGGTCCTTCTGGGTGGCATCATTCAACCTTTGATAGTCAATACGCACACGCCAACTGGTAACCATACGCGAAGGGATAAGCTCATTCTTCTCGTTCATCACTACAGTCATACCACCCTTCTTCGGAACAACTTGGGTCGGGCTCACCCATGGAGAATCAGAAATCGGGTAGATCATCCCGGCATCCATCAACTTCAATACCTCCTTCTTCACCACCTTTTGCATATTCAGATTAAGACGTCTTTGTGGTTGCACCACCGGTTTGTACTCATCCTCCATTAAAATATGGTGCGTGCAATACGAGGGGCTAATACCTTGAATATCGGAAAGTCTCCATGCAATCGCCCCCTTATGCAACTTCAACACTTCAATCAACTTCGAGTTCTCTTCCTCCGTCAACTTGGATGACACAATAACGGGCAAGTTCGAGCCCTCATCGAGATACGCATACTCCAAATGTGACGGGAGTACTTTCAACTCCAACGGGGTGGGTTTCTCCAAGGAACCTGCCTCACTTTCACAACAAATCTCGCTCACCTATATAATAGCAGGCAAACCCGAAATCTCAACCAACACATCACAACCCGAATCGTTCACTCATCCTCAACCAAATCGTCACAATCGACCAAACCATTACTTCCCACGAGATCCGCATCATAAATATAATCAAAACAACTATCCACACCTGCAATAAAAGAGTTAATAAAATGTAACGCCCATTAATTTCGGTTCCAATAGTTAAAGCTTGTAAAGTATGTATTATTCTCGGGATTTAACCAACGTTTCTCAGGAGCCTTTAAGTCATCTCGGTACGTCAAATTATCCAACCTTTTCTTCCAAGTTACCATATCCCTTAAACTTTGAGGGCTAATGTGTAACATTTATTTTATATCATAAAATAATGAAAAACCCTAACCCTAAACCCCATGGCAGCCGATCGGACCAGACCCCCCCTGGCGATTTTTCTTCTGTGCAGCCGTGTTTCAACCGTAAAAACTTCAATTCAAGGTCGGTTTTATGATTTCCGATGTCTTTTACACCTTAATTGATCATATTAACGCGCTTATTGGTCGTTAAGGTTGAGTTTTGATGATAACAGTTTGCTGACAGATTCATATACGTTTATTGTAGGGTCTGTAACGCAATAATAATCCATTTTTTTTATTGATTCTTTTTTCCATGATATTCTATTTTGAGTCTAGTTTTCAGAAAGGTATATTATGTAATTTTTGGACAAGATTCGAATCGTTTTTATGAATTTATAAGATCGTGTGTCAAAGCTGATGCGGGATGATGGATTCTGGTCTGTATTCCCGACATCATAACTCTTTTTCAACAAGTCCTAATTAGTTTGTTCCACTTCTGGAACTTAATATTTTTAGTTAAGAATCAAACCCAATTGGAATCATTTAATTTGGTTTGGTAATGAATTTTATAAAAATAAAACCATTTTGTTGCGCACTGAAATAGCAGCACGTACCTTGCTGTTTTGGAGGAATTTTTATAATTTTTGTGTCCAATATAAAAATATAATAAAAATATTTTAATAAACCTAAGACATTTATTAAAGTCTGATAAAAATTTAATAATTTATTACAAAGGTTATCCTATGTAATTAAATGCATCTTCGCATGCTAAAATCTACATGATTTACTCGTTATTGATCGATAAGTTCGTTTTAGGCTTAACCGGTGGATGTTCAATTGTGTTCTTGTCGGGGCTGTTTGAAGTGAGTTTTTGCACCACAATCTTCTTAGGTATGTCCCGTATATCATACTTAAAGATCATGTTCATAGGTGTTCGTTAAGTTGATCAACTAGTTGTAGTTTGATTGTTAGGTTTGGTTGACTAGAATTGTAGTTTGGCGCGTTTAACGCGAGGGTTGAAGTGATAAATGACCAATTTAGCTCGGGGACACTTGGTTTGATGTACAGGCTGTTCAAAATTCATTTTTATAAGTCATGGGGCTGAATTGGTTGTCAGTTACTCCAACGGGTCGGTACAACGCGCAATTTCGTTTATTGAGTAGTTGGTGCCTCGTACTTGCGAGTTACCGACCCATTTGACTCGTCTAGCGTCGTGTGGACTTGTTGGCTGTGATTTTATCATGTTGGGTCCACACGGGGCTGAGTTGAACGTTAATGGCCTAAACGACTCTTAAACGCGCTTATCGGTATCACCTAGTGCTTCCGGGGGTAATTTGGGAATTCTTTATTCTTGGGAGTACCTAAGGGTCGATTTGGTGAATGTGAGACCTCGGGGGCTGTTGCCAGTAAGTTTGATGAGGTTGAGGGTTTAGGTAACTCGGACCATGTTAGAACGTCTCGTATGATAAACGAGTCATCTTGATGTCATTAGTATTGATTGAATGTAAACCGACAGGTGTTTGAGTTTTGGGATTTCTTAGGGATTCTCTAGCTCGTGGTGAATCTGTGTCTTGTGTCAGGTGAGTTCCTGATGCCCCGTTTAACTCTTTTTAAGTTTTAGGCTAGCATGCACACCTAAGCGATTTTGCTTGATGAAATGTTTTAAACGATTTTATATAGGCTTGCTAGTATTGGTAGGCCTTGGAATGTTATAGAATGTGTGTATGTATATATATTATTGTATGGCCAATATTTGGCGAATGTTATAGTCGTTATCGACTACGGAATGTTACATATGCCTACTTCGTGTTTGCATGCGTTGAATGGAATGTTACGTGTTGGGATTGTACGTTTTCTCGGCCCTGAATGTTATTATTGAATGTTATATATATATATATTTATATATATAGGAATACACGTATAGAGATGTTCATACGTAAGGATGATTATTTATTAAACGTGATGACGTAACTAATGAATTTCCGTTTACAGTTTTAAAACCGTTGGAATGATTATTAAGACTTTTGTTACTTATTTAAAACTTGAACTCACTCAGCTTAAGCTGACTTTGTGTGCATGTTAGTGTGAGTTTCAGGTTAGGAAGATGATGCCTTATCGCTTGGACGTGCATGAAGCTACTTGGACGGTGAAGGGCATACGGGATTTGAAGACTTTGTTATTAAACATTTCCTTTTAAAAATTTTTATTAAAGATAATTAAGTTGGTTTTGGGCAAAATTCCCGGGTTGTGGGAACTTATTTTATTATTTACGTTTTCCGCTGAATTTACACTCTGAGATGTTTGTTTTAATGGAAGAAACCGTTTTCAAGTTTAATTACTTTAATTTATATTTTGTATGAATACCAACTATGGGGCTCCTGGGGTTCGGGTTCTTACATAAAATAAACCGAGTGGTATGGACCACTGAAATATCTTGATCACCCGAATACTTTATCGACCATGCGACACATAAGTAAAATTCTCATCACCAACCCAAAGTGTGATCTTCCCATGTTACACATCGATGAGCGCCTTTGCGGTTCGTAAAAACGGGCGACCAAGAATAATGGGGACCCTCTCATTGTCCTCCATGTCGAGCACCACAAAAATCCACCGAGAACACAAACCTATCAACCTTCATTAGCAAATTCTCGATAATACCCCACGAATACTTCACCGAACGAGGCCAACGACAGCGACATGCGAGTGGGTGTAAGCTCGCCGAACTCTAACTTATCGTATAAAGAATACGGCGTCAAATTAATACTCGCACCCAAATCCGCCAATGCATGGCTCATCGCGTCACTACCAAACAAACAAGAAATCGTAAACACGCCCGGATCCGACAACTTCTCGGGTACGCGGTTCAACACTACCGCCGAGCAATCCCACATAAGGAGAATCGATGAAACCTCCCCCAACTTATCCTTCCTTTTCAACAGGTCCTTTAAAAACTTCACGTATTTTGGCCTGTGTTGGAGGGCTTCAATGAATGAAAGTGTCACACCCCGTTAAGCGAATTGCGGAAGCGTAAAATGGAAATGCAACAGATACAACTGGTATCAAATACATTGTTCATAAAGAAACATTACTAACTAATTTACAATATATTACATTGTTCTAACATCTTTTACACAATAGGTGATACAATCAAACTGGTTCTTCAATTACTTTACTTCTAACTCAAATGCCTACGACATCAATCACCAATCAGACACGTAACGCATAGGAAATTACTTCTCATATCTGATTACCTGAAAAGCATGTTAAAACAGGTCAACTACGAATAGTTGGTGAGTTTCATATGTTTTAACGAAATCAGTTCTGCGCACCATACAGTCATAGTTTGTATGTACACGCGTATATAAGAAAATGTATTTACGTTTATATATGTATATCTACGTGTTTGTATACTGATATGTATGTGTATAAGTTTATGATAGAGTTTGAAACTATGATAAGATCGTGGCTGCTCATTCGTACTTCATGCCTTCATTTTCAAAATAAAATCAACCACTGTGGCCCCCTTTCCGCTAACAACGGTTCCACGTAAAAGCACCACTATGGTCCCTCTTCTGACCACAATGGTTTCCCGTAACTCAAACATTACATATTGTACACACAAACAATTATTATTTTCTACACATAGAATTTCCTATGCCTATACACATAGTATGTGTATATATATATATATATATACACAATACACACACACATATATATAGTATTTATCACGTATTACTAATCACTGTGGCCCCCTTTCTGCCAAAACATATATAATCATAATATTTTCTTAACACTCATGTCATAATCAACTTATGTCGTTTAATTAGTTTTAGCAGAACTTGGCTCGTTGGCCATACTCAACTTTGGTTTATAAGTTGGAGCAGAACTTGGCTCATAGGCCATACTCAACTTTAGTTTATAAGTTGCAGCAGAACTTGGCTCATAGGCCAAATTCAACTTCAGTTTATAAGTTGCAGCAGAACTTGGAACTTGGCTCATAGGCCATACTCAACATTAGTTTATAAGTTGCAGTAGAACTTGGCTCATAGGCCATACTCAACTTTAATTTATAAGTTGCAGCAGAACTTGGCTCATAGGCCATACTCAACTTTAGTTTATAAGTTGCAGCAGAACTTGGCTCATACTCAACTTTAGTTTAGGCCATACTCAACTTTAGTTTGGTACTATTGTGACCCCCCTTTCACCCACAATAGCCCCATGGCCATTACAGACGACATTATTCCCAAATTAGTTATGTTTAACGTAACATGACGTGTTTGTATAAACATATTGTCATATGTAATTTCATTATGTTTTGTCATTCGTACTATCTCCATTTTATATACCGATCAATGATAATAATCACCTTTCATCAGCACGTAGTTAATCATTATGGTTGTAGGGACTTTTCATATATACATGTTCAGATAATCTATATCCTGAACCGTTTTCTGATAGATAATGTATATAAACACACTTTTCACCCCAAATGTTTGTAAACAGTTTGAAAAGAGGGGTCATGAAACTCACCGTTTTGTAGGCACTCAGTGCGAGGTCAGCTCAGGATCCGTTTCCCTTGCTATCACTTACTCCCTTTTGTCCATATTATAATAATATTAATATTTTAATATTATTATAATCTTAGTACTAAACTGGGCTGTATAACTAATCTGGGTATAGTTGGAACGCCCAGAAAGTGTCAATAGGCTTAGGTTGTGATTTTGTTCAATGTGTAATATTTAAAACCGAACTTGGCTCAGATTCCCGTTTTCCCAACTGGGCCAAGTTGTTCGTTTACATATTCAGAAAACAGTTATGGGGAAATAAGCTTGGGTAAATGTATTGGTTAATAAAATGAATAAGTTATAAAGAAGGATCACATACTGGGGTACCGGATTAGCCTCGGGCCCCATTTCCGTTTATTCAGTTTGATTTAAGAAGAAACGCGCACAATCTATCCGGATTGTCCAGGTTTCTCATAGAAAAGTTCGTTTTTACTTAATTAATCCAAAAATATGATTTTTGATCACTCTTGGTGTTTTGATATTCCCGCAGGTTCGTTAGTCGCGAACTTGCCGGTTTTTATAAAAACTGAATTTGTTTAATATTCAAATTAGCATAATTAATTAACCGTTAATCATTAAATTATAAAAAAACCACTTATCAATTAAAATATCTAAATTTTTATAAAAATATTTCTGGAATTAGTTACTGATTTATTAATTTATAAAAATTCATTTTATCAGCTATATTTCGCTTGAAAATCGTCCGTTATCCCAAAAAATTTCCAAAAATTCCACCAAAATTCCTGAATACCCAAATTATGTCCCAAAACAACCTATATCAATTCCAGAATGTAAAAAGCTCATGCAATATTCTTTTCGGCCTAAATTTGGCTATAAAAATTCACACGAATGCATATACACAAAACACCTTTAGACTTCTCCAAATGATCCCAAAATTAATATGTGATCAAAATACATTAAATCGAAGTTCTCAGAAAAATTTCATAATTTTTGGAGCATTTTAACTAATTTTCCCCATTAAACGTTCCAATTCGGTAATAAATTCACCAAATATTCTCGGATGGTCGAAAAATTACCAAATTTGAAAGGGACTCAATGACATAGTCCCTGATGTCCCTAAAAAATTTCAAGGCCTAATAATATGCACATCACAACCTTCACCTAAACAGCCCGTAAGCGAGTGTTTCGGTATTACCATAGCGGTTTTGGTTCGTTTCTGCCTTTCTAATAAACTTTTCAAGCTCTTGTGCTCCTATGTAGGCTAGATACAAGTCTATATCACAAACTAAGCAATTTTTAATCAACATAACAGCCCTTAACTTAGGGTTTCTGCTAGTGCACAAAAACGAACTTTTGAACCGTAAAAACGCCGTTTGAACCCTTTAATCCGTGTTTATGGCCAAAAAAACTATCAAACCAGGTTCCTCACCATGTGTATGATCAAAAAATGTTTATGGACCATTTTTAGGATTTTTACACGGGTAGGAATGATTTTTGGCAATCAAACTATGTTTATTTGGTATTAATCAATGTTAAACAAGTGTAAAAGTAGCTTATTTAAGTTGTTACCTTAGGGTTTTGAAGAATTTATAGAAAAACTGATTTGCAGTTGCTTGGAATTCAGTTTTTTGTTAAATTGGATGTATAACCAAGCTTACATAACAAGTTATACAAATTTTGGGGTGCCCCCCCTCTTTTGCGACCGGGAGTTGTAATGGGCCCATTTTGGGACTCTTTTGGCCCAATATTCTGGATATCCAAGCCCAAATCTAAAAACTCAAGTCCAAATTTATATCGGGTTCGGTTTTTGACGCGAAAAACTTATCGGGTGCGTTAAACAGTGCGAAAACGAGTGTTTTTCGGCTAGTTTTGTGTAAAATTTATAAAAACATACTATATTTTTGTAAAAATCAAAAATATTTTCACGGATCACTTAAAACATTTCAAATAAGTGGTTGGTAAGTCTTTTTCGGCTTAACGGATGATACAATGCTTGGTTTGTAACTATCTTTCGCGTTTAAATCTATAGCGGGTAGTAAAACGAGCATGTTTTCGTTTAACTTGTTTGCTATCGAACTAAAGCCAATACTAATATTTTAGCTTATATTAAATGTATATCACTTATAGATGGCCCCTCGGGATATCCGGTTCATAACCAGACCCGTTCGGTTATTCGTTTGCTTGTTATGCAATAAACGGTTAAACGCTTATTCGAGTTTGTAAGAACTAAGGTGTATCCAGTTTTGTCACGAATGTCACATTCTCCCCCAGTTAGAAAATTTCATCCCCGAAATTCAATATACCAATTACGCCTTTTTAGGGAAAAGTTTATAAATATATGTTACGGATTTCATTCTTCTGTTTCCGTACACAATTGATTCCCCGTTGTGGATACTCCCCAAACTTATTCAATAAGATTTTATTGAGTCAAAAGTGTTTGATTTTCCCCGTTCAACATTTTCAAGGGTTTTTTTACAGAGTTTAGTTGTATACAAGATTTCAGGTGGTACTAATTTCGTCATGTTGGTAAGGCACTCGTTCTGATTCGATATATATAAAATATCGGGAATGAGGTAATTTTGTTTAATACGTTACGGGATTAACCTTCGAGGCAATTTTGTACAGTTCCATGTATTTTCAAGTTAACTCGTCGGTTTCTTTAACTCAACTAACACCTTTCAAGGATCGTCACCTTCTCACATTCATCGATATAGTACTCTGGTTAGCCGCAAGCGACTTTCAGTTTGTTTTCGATATTACGAGCTTTATCCTTGGTTTCCAGATTCGATTCGTGTTTTGTAATTTGAGGGTCGCCAATTTTCAATTGAATAAGGTAGCGAGTTACATTCTTGCTCGTATAATATCTATATCTGTGTATCGGGGATTGAAATTACTGGTCTCACTTTCCTCTATGTTTGAATATTGATTGTTTGTTAGAAGATTAAAGACCGTATTCGTGTCGATTAGAGATCTAAGTTTCATACATAACTTACTAAGGATAAGATTTTGTTAAGGTTCTCAGTTGGGTAGTTGTTACAAATCAGAAGAAGGTATTTGGAGTGGATTAGTCAGGGAACTATCATTCAGCTTGAATTTCTTTCTCGGGATGTTTAAGGAACACGTGTTAAGGGTTCCATTTTAGTTTGTTTCCCACTTCCAATGGGGTATCTCGAATTGTTGTAGCATCTCCGAGAATCTTTAGTATTCCCCCAGAACTTATAATAGTGCACACTTTACAACACATGAGCCTATGACTCCTTCATAGATTGCTTGCATCTTTATACTAGTACTCAGTTTATCCAAACATCTGGCCTGACTTTTCCTTGTTCATCACTCGGTTATTAAGGCTATGAAAGTTTAAAGTTCAAGTTTCGTTTACGGATAGTATAGTTTTTCCTCATACGTGTTTCATCATTGGGGTACTAGGTTTTGTTCCGTGTACGGGATCACTTCGTTATCTAGAAGAGGCAGTATAACAGTTCTATTTCTATACATAACCTTCATTTGAACTCAATTAACTAGTCCATACTGACTATTACACAATGACTCCTCACTTCCACCGGGAGTGCATCGATAGGGAATAGCTGGTTATTTAGGTTAAGAGGGTAGTTCTTCGAGTAATATGGTTAGTATTTATAGTCTTACTTTTGGTGGTTTCTATAGTATACAAAATTGTTATTTTACTAGACGGTATATTTTCCAAGGTAATAACTTGTAGGAACGAAACGTCTATCAGTGTCCGTAATAAATAAACTAAAGTATATACGGACCTTTGCATGTCAAGTAGAGACGACTGTTGATTCTTCAAAAGCAGATCATGATCAGAAAGAGTCTTTTGATTAACTTGATCTCTAGTAAGGCTACCCGATCTCGATATCCTTTGGTGTGAGAGTTAGTCATAAAATAGCATTTTCCAATAGCTTTAATCAGAGGAGAAAATATTATTAATTAGGGTAAAATTAAAATATTTTATTCGTTATGTATACATATAATATTAATTGTAATAGAATATAATATTAATTTTAGTGAAATATAATTTTTAATTAATATAGGGATTAGTATTGAATCATAACCAATTATAATGTTCGTTTCGATAAGATTCCATAATATCGGTAGTACCGTATGTACACGTATCCCTATACCTCGTTTCAGATAAGCACGTATGCACCTATTCAACATCACCTTTATACATGTATGTTGCCATTTTTACCTATCAGTATGTTCCACGACTTCTTCCCGAATTCCCTCGTACAAGCAAGTCTGTTATTACGTTCCGGACTATAATAACTCACTTGCCCTACTAGTTCATCCCGGCATCCATCAGTATCTATCGTTACTCATTATTAAGTTTCCCAGTGATAATCGAGCCTACGGTTATATTATAGGTATCCTAAAGGATAACCTAATCCTTTATAACCAATGGCTCTGATACCAACTTCTGTCACACCCCGTTAAGCAAATTGCGGAAGCGTAAATCGGAAATGCAACAGATACAACTTGTATCAAATACACTGTTATAAAGAAACATTACTAACTAATTTACAATATATTACATTGTTCTAACATCTTTTACACACTAGGGGATACAATCAAAGCGGTTCTTCAATTACTTTACTTCTAACTCAAATGCCCACGACATCAATCACCAATCAGACACGTAACGCACAAGAAATTACTTCTCCTATCTGATTACTTGAAAAGCATGTTAAAACAGGTCAACTACGAATAGTTGGTGAGTTTCATAAGTTTTAACGAAATCAGTTCTGCGCACCATACAGTCATAGTTTGTATGTACACGCGTATATAAGAAAATGTATTTACATTTATATATGTATATCTACGTGTTTGTATACTGATATGTATGTGTAAAAGTTTATGATAGAGTTTGAAACTATGATAAGATCGCGACTGCTCATTCGTACTTCATGCCTTCATTTTCCAAATAAAATCAATCACTGTGGCCCCCTTTCCGCTAACAACGGTTCCACGTAAAAGCACCACTATGGTCCCTCTTCTGACCACAATGGTTTCACGTAACTCTAACATTACACATTGTACAGACAAACAATTATTATTTTCTACACATAGATTTCCTATGCCTATACACATAGTATGTATATATATATATATATATATATATATATATATACAATACACACACACATATATATAGTATTTATCGCGTATTACTAATCACTGTGAACCCCACAACATATATAATCATAATATTTTCTTAACACTTATGTCATAATCAACTTATTTCGTTTAATAAGTTGCAGCAGAACTTGGCTCGTAGGCCATACTCAACTTTGGTTTATAAGTTGGGGTAGAACTTGGCTCATAGGCCATACTCAACATTAGTTTATAAGTTGCAGCAGAACTTGGCTCATAGGCCATACTCAACTTTAGTTTATAAGTTGCAGCAGAACTTGGCTCATAGGCCATACTCAACTTTAATTTATAAGTTGCAGCAGAACTTGGCTCATAGGCCATACTCAACTTTAGTTTATAAGTTGCAGCAGAACTTGGCTCATAGGCCATACTCAACTTTAATTTATAAGTAGCAGCAAAACTTGGCTCATAGGCCATACTCAACTTTAGTTTATAAGTTGCAGCAGAACTTGGCTCATAGGCCATACTAAACTTTAGTTTAGTACTATTGTGGCCCCCCTTTCACCCACAATAGCCCCATGGTCATTACAGACCACATTATTCCCAAATTAGTTATTTTTAACATAACATGACGTGTTTGTATAAACATATTGTCACGTGTAATTTCATTATGTTTTGTCATTCGTACTATATCCACTTAATATACCGATCAATGATAATAATCACCTTTCATCAGCACGTAGTTAATCATTATAGTTGTAGGGACTTTTCATATATACATGTTCAGATAATCTATATCCTGAACCGTTTTCTAATAGATAATGTATATAAACAAGCTTTTCACCCCAAAGGTTTGTAAACAGTTTGAAAAGAGGGGTCATGAAACTCACCGTTTTGTAGGCACTGAGTGCGAGGTCAGCTCGAGGTTCGTTTCCCTTGCTATCACTTAGTCCCTTTAGTCCATATTATAATAATATTAATATTTTAATATTATTATAATCTCAGTACTAAACTGGGCTGTATAACTAATCTGGGTATAACTGGAACGCCAAGAAAGTGGCAATAGGCTTAGGTTGTGATGTTGTTCAATGTCTAATACTTAAAACCGAACTTGGCTCAGATTCCTGTTTTCCCAGGTGGGCCAAGTTGTTCGTTTACGCGTTCAAAAAACAGTTATGGGGAAATAAGCTTGGGTAAATGTATTGGTTAATAAAATGATTAAGTTATAAAGAAGGATCGCATACTGGGGTACCAGATTAGCCTCGGGCCCCGTTTCCGTTTATTCAGTTTGATTTAAGAAGAAACACGCACAATCTATCCGGATCTATCCGGATCGCTTAAAACATTTCAAATAAGTAGTTGGTAAGTCTTTTTCGGCTTAACGGATGATACAATGTTTGGTTTGTAACTATCTTTCGCATTTAAATCTATAGCGAGTAGTTAAATGAGCATGTTTTCGTTTAACTTGTTTGCTATCGAACTAATGCCATATTTCTAATATTTTAGCTTATATTAAACGTATATCACTTATAGATGGCCCCTCGGGATATCCGGTTCATAACCAGACCCGTTCGGTTATTCGTTTGCTTGTTATGTGATAAACGGTTAAACGCTTATTCGAGTTTGTAAGAACTAAGATGTATCCGGTTTTGTCACGCATGTCACATTCTTCCCCAGTTAGGAAATTTCGTCCTCGAAATTCAATAAAACAATTACGCCTTTTTAGGGAAAAGTTTATAAATATATGTTACGGATTTCATTCTTCTTTTCCGTACACAATTGTTTCCCCGTTGTCGATACTCCCCAAACTTAATCAATGAGATTTTATTGAGTCATAAGTGTTTGATTTTCCCCGTTTGACATTTTCACGGGTTCTTATACAGAGTTTAGTTGTATACAAGATTTCAGGTGGTACTAATTTCGTCCTGTTGGTAAGGCACTCATTCTGATTCGATATATATAAAATATCGGGAATGAGGTAATTTTGTTTAATACGTTATGGAATTAACCTTCGAGGAAATTTTGTACAGTTCCATGTATTTTCAAGTTAACTCGTCGGTTTCATTAACTCAACAAAAACCTTTTAAGAATCGTCACCTTCTAACATTCATCGGTATAGTACTCTGGTTAGCCTCAAGCGACTTTCAGTTTGTTTTCGATATTACGAGCTTTATCTATGGTTTCCGGAATCGATTCAGGTTTTTTAATTTGGGGGTTTCCAATTTTCAATTGAATAAGGTAGCGAGTTACATTCTTGCTCGTATAATATCTATATCTGTGTATCGGGGATTGAAATTACTTGTCTCACTTTCCTCTAATGTTTGAATATTGATTGTTTGTTAGAAGATTAAAGACCGTATTTGTGTCGATTAGGGATCTAAGTTTCATACATAACTTACTAAGGATAAGATTTTGTTAAGGCGCTCAGTTGGGTAGTTGTTACAAATCAGAAGAAGGTATTTGGAGTGGATTAGTCAGGGAACTATCATTCAGCTTGAATTTCTTTCTCGGGATGTTTAAGGAACACGTGTTAAGGGTTCCATTTTAGTTTGTTTCCCACTTCCAATGGGGTATCTCGAATTGTTGTAGCATCTCCGAGGATCTTTAGTATTCCCCCAGAACTTATAATAGTGCACACTTTACAACACATGAGCCTATGATTCCTTCATAGATTGCTTGCATCTTTATACTAGTACTCAGTTTATCCAAACATCTGGCCTGACTTTTCCTTGTTCATCACTCGGTTATTAAGGCTATAAAAGTTTAAAGTTCAAGTTTCGTTTACGGATAGTATAGTTTTTCCTCATACGTGTTTCGTCATTGGGGTACTAGGTTTTGTTCCGTGTACGGGATCACTTCGTTATCTAGAAGAGGCAGTATAACAGTTCTATTTCTCTACATAACCTTCATTTGAACTCAATTAACTTGTCCATACTGACTATTACACAATGACTCCTCACTTCCACCGGGAGTGCATCGATAGGGAATAGCTGGTTATTTAGGTTAAGAGGGTAGTTCTTCGAGTAATATGGTTAGTATTTATAGTCTTACTTTTGGTGGTTTCTATAGTATACAGAATTGTTATTTTACTAGACGGTATATTTTCCAAGGTAATAACTTGTAGGAACGAAACGTCTATCAGTGTCCGTAATAAATAAACTAAAGTATATTAGGCATTACTAAGAACGTACCTGTTACTACATTTGTTCTATCCGGTTTATTCACAATACGTGACCCTTAGTCGAGTTGGACGTCGATGCCGGTCCTTGCCTTTGTCTTTCCATCGCAATTGGGTTCAATCTAGGGCAGTCTTTCTTGATGTGCTCCATACTACCACAGTCATAACAGGCATTACGGTTTATTATGGGTTGGTTTTGGTAGACTGGTTGTTGTAGTGTTGGTTGTGGTTGGGGTAGTTGTGAGTCCTGGAGTTGGGTTGGTGGATTTATAGTATTTATAACGGTTCTACAATTTCGGGCATAGTGTCCCACCTTCCCACATTTGTGACTCACATTGGTCCGACATTCACCAACATGATGATAACCACATTTTTCTCATCTAGGAAAAGGCCCGTTATACTTATCTTGCTTCACATCGGAACTGATCATAGCGTAATTTTGTATTGCAGGGCGCGCACATTTATTCTGTTATCTTTCTTGTATTCCCGCTCCATAATTGGTTCGTTTTGTACCAGATGATTCCCCGGACATTCTTAACGCACCACTTCTAATCAAATCAGAAGTTACAATGCCGGCTTGTAACACGGCATTTTCGAAAGTTACAGGGCCAGTTGAATTAACCAAACTCCTAACTTCGGGGGCTAAACCCCAAATGTAGCGTTCAGTACATTTAGATTCTGGAGTAACTAACCATGGGACTAGACGAGCCAGTTCGTTAAAGCGGTGGGTATACTCCAAGTGATCTGCACCCTTCATTTCTAGATTCCAATGTTATGGCTCTAATTTTCGAATTTCATTTATCGAACAAAAGTGTTTTATCATAAGATTTTTAAGTTCTGTCCAAGACATACGATTGGTTGCCACTTGTCCTCGAATTTGCACTACAGTATTCCACCACATTAGCGCGTGGTCTACAAATTTAGAAGTAGCAAATTTGACAATACAATCTGGTGGACAGTTGCTGATATTAATGATGGATTCAGTCTTTTCGATCCACTTTACTAGTCCATTTGGTCCTTCAGTACCGCTAAATTCCATAGGTTTACATAGCATGAAGTTCTTAAGTTGATATCCGTGTTGCTGGGGATTTTGATTGATACAACTATTGTTCAAGTTTGATGGGAGATTATCAATATTGAAAGTAATATTGGTATTCAACGGGGGAGTATTAGTTGTGATAGTATCATTATTTATCGGGGGAGCATTTGTGGTTGTATTAGTATTTGTCGGGGGATTAGTATTTACGGCCGCGTTAGCGTTCAGCACTTGATTTGCATTCATAGTTGTATGGATACCAGCAGCGTATTGTGCTGCTATTGTCGAAAGTACTGTTTGTAGTTGTCGAGCGATCATCTCGGCTACATCTGCCTCAGACAACGTGTTTACTTTCTTCGGGGCCATTCTATAAAAATAACCGGTTATCCCACAATTAACAAAATTCACATACGCTAATGATCACAAAAGGAATTACAATAACAAGTAATCAAGTATTTCAATTAACACGTACATATCACACGGGTTTGTTCTCGAGTTTGAATACTAAGGATAGTACGTAAAATTGCCCTAGCAGCCGCCAAAGTTTGCTTATATATTAAAAGTTATCATCTCATGACAAGAAATTTTAACCCAACAGGGGTCAATGTTTGTATTAAAAAAATGCCCAAATCGTCCTCCATATTAGCATAGCGCACCACCATATGCTTGTATGGAGTATCAGAAGCTATACACGACAATACCGTACTATCCTTATCTATCAAAGCACACGTTATAACAATTATAAATAGTTCACAACTTATACGACAATTGTTCCTATACGATCCTATTATTGGGAAGCTGTTTTTGTTCGGTCTCTCTCATAGGTAGATATTTGCTCGTTACGAGTTTAATCAGTATGTTATAATGGGAATGCACGTGTATATTCCACCTGACTTCTGAATGTTTGTTAACTATAATCGTAAAATATATTTTTTCGCCAGGTCATTCAGTTTTAGTAGGCATGTCAGACTTAATAAAAGTAGTAGTTTACTAGTTTGAGGTAAGTAGATTCCATTCCAGTCGTGGCACGTCATCATTTCGTGATTATGGGGTTTTCATTTTATAATAATCGATTGAAACCGCATAATATAGGAGAGGTTGAAGGTTGTCGAACATAGATGATTCGAAGATTTTGCTAGTTAAGGAGGTTCGTCAGAATTAGTTGTACTGGTGTGTTATGTAAAGGAAATTATTATTAATATGTCACACCCCGACTAGCAAAATGCGGAAGCGTAAAACGGGAATGTAACAGACACCTATGGTATCAACACATTGTTTATAAAGAAACATCACAAACTAATTTACAATATATATTACAATTCATTGTTCTATCATTGTTTTACAGTCTAGGCGATACAAACAAAACTAGTTCGTTAACTATACGATCTTACTACTAACATCCTTGCTTCTATTCACATAGCATCAACCACACACCTTGGGCAAGTAACAGATCACCAAATCATTCCGATTTAGGTACACCTGAAAAGCAGTTTAAAACGGGTCAACTACTAGTGTTGGTGAGTTTCACGAGTTTCAAGAAAACAGTTATGAGTATTCACAAGTTAACACTTGTAATCATGAAATAAGTATGTATGTATGTAAATGATGTAATTATGCTAAGCTACAGTGAAGCCTTGACTATATGAGCTGGGTGCATCCATTTCCCACACTCAATCATCCACTATGGCCCCTTTCTGCCCCCAACATGCCCCAAGTAGCTATGTCTAACACTACATAGCCTGTATATATGAACATGGTCATGTGCAAATGGCGCTATGTGACACGGCAACCAGGCCGATTCCGTTTGGGTTTGTCAAACCAATAGTACTATTCACAAGCCACCGGCTCGAAATTAATCACTGTGATCGTGGGGACTTTCGTGTGTTAGCACTTAGATAATTCACATCATAACAAGTTTCAGGTATGTATATGTAATCAAACATGCTTTTCACCCCAAAAGTTCGTAAAACAGTTTAGAAGTGGGGTCATGAAACTCACTGTTTAGTAGACCAGTAGCACGTCGGTTCGAGGTTTGTATAACTTGCAATCACGGTTTCCTATAATTAATACTATAATAATATTAATATTTTAATATTATTATAATCTCAATACTAAACTGGGTTGTATAACTAATCTGGGTATAGCTGGAATGCCCAGAAAATGGCAATAGGATTAGGTTGTGATGTTGTTCAATGTCTAATACTTAAAACCGAACTTGGCTCAGATTCCTGTTTTCCCAGCTGGGCCAAGTTGTTCGTTTACGCGCTCAGAAAACAGTTATGGGAAAATAAGCTTGGGTAAACGTATTGGTTAATAAAATGATTAAGTTATAAAGAAGGATCACATACTGGGGTACCGGATTAGCCACGGTGCCCGTTTCCGTTTATTCACTTTATTTAAGAAGTAACACGCACAATCTATCCGGATTGTCCAGTTTATCATAGAAAAGTTCGTTTTTACTTAATTAATCCAAAAATATGATTTTTGATCACTCTTGGTGCTTTGATATTCCCGCAGGTTCGTTAATCGCGAACTTGCCAGTTTTTATAAAAACTTAATTTGTTTAATCTTCAAATTAGTATAATTAATTAACCGTTAATCATTAAATTATGAAAATTTAGCCATTTATCAATTAAAATTTGTAGATTTTTATAAAATTATTTCTGGAATTATTTACTGATTTATTAATTTATAAAAATTCATTTTATCAGCTATATTTAGCCTGAAAATCGTCCGTTTATCCCAAACAATTTCCAAAAATGCCACCAAAATTCCTGAATACTCAAATTATGTCCCAAAACAACCTGTATCAATTACAGAATGTAAAAAGCTCGTGCAATTTTGTTTTTGGCCCAAATTCTGCTATAAAAATTCACACGAACGCATATACATAAAACATCTTTAGACTTCTCCAAATGACCCCAAAATTCATATGTGATCAAAATACATTAAATCTGAGTTCCCAGAAAATTTCATAATTTTTGGAGCAATTTAACTATTTTTCCCCATTAAATGTCCCAATTCTGTAATAAATTCGCCAAATATTCTCGGATGGTCAAAAAATTACCAAATTTGAACAGGGACTCATTGACATGGTCCCTGATGTCCCTATAAAATTTCAAGAGCTAAAAATATGCACATCACAACCGTAACCTAAACAGCCCCGTAGTCGAGTGATTCGGTATTAACTTAGCGGTTTCGGTTCGTTTTCGCCTTTCTAATCAAGTTTTCGGGTTCTTGTGCTCCTATTAAAGATAGATACAGGTCCTATATCACAAACCAAGAAATTTTTCATCAAAATAGCAGCCCTTGAGTTAGGGTTTCGGCTAGTGCATAAAACCGAACTTTTGAACCGTAAAAATGACGTTTCAACCCTAAAATCCGTGTTTATGGCCAAAAAAAACTATCAAAACTGATTCCTTACCATGTGTAGGATTAAAACATGTTTATGGACCATTTTTAGGATTTTTACATGATTAGGAATGATTTTTGGCAAGCAAACTATGTTTATATGTGTTTAAACTTGATTAATCAAACAAAATATTAGCTAAAATGAATATATTTACCAAGAGTTTGGCTTGGATTTCTTATAGCAGAGGCTAGGAGTCCAGAATATGTAAGAAGAATATGTAAAAATATTTACTCCATTGGTTTAAGAAATAAAAAGAAAGTTTTGGGACTTGATTGATTTTTGGCGGCCGGAATTTCCTTAGGCCATCTTAGGCCTCATTTTGGCCCACAATCTGATTTTTCAAGCCCAAATATGAAAAGCCCAGTCCAAATTCAGTTCGGGTTCGGTTTTTGGCGTGAAAAACTTATCGGGTGCGTCAAACAGTGTGAAAACGAGTGTTTTTCGGCTAGTTTTGTATAAATTTATAAAAACATACTATATGTTTGTAAAAATCAAAAATATTTTCACGGATCGCTTAAAACATTTCAAATAAGTGTTTGGTAAGTCTTTTTCAGCTTAACGGATGACACAATGCTTGGTTTGTAAGTATCTTTCGCGTTTAAATCTATAGCAGGTAGTTAAACGAGCATGTTTTCGTTTAACTTGTTTGCTATCGAACTAAGGCCATTTTACTAATATTTTAGCTTATAATAAACATATAACACATATAGATGCCCCCCCCCCCCGGGATTTCTGGGTCATAACCCGACCCGTTCGGTTAATCTTTCGTTTGTTACGCAAAAGGCGTTTATTTGCTTAATCGGTAAATACGTACTGAGGTGTACCTTGTTTTGGCTCAAATGTCACATAATATTTCTTTTCGAAATATCATTAATACTTTATATGTACTGGTAGTCACGGTCTGTTTATAGAATTAGGGAATCAATAAAGTAGTTATTATATTTATAATTCAATAAGTTGGATTCATCACTAAGTATTTTCCCCAGGGAAGGTGTTTGTTTTTCAAACAACAGAAATCGAAGGATAACCAGAAAATAGTGTAGTTTAGTGTCAAAGAAACGAGTACATAAAATAAAGGTTAGACCCAGGCTGAGAGGTATTTTATATATATATATATATATATATATATATATATATATATATATATATATTCTTGGAATCATTGTCTATAGAACATGCCTCCAACGGTTCTTTCTCGGGCCTTCCACGTTAAGCCCCTTAGTGGTTCCGTCATATCACCAGATTTAGTTTGAACTCGGTTAAGCGTTCTTGTAATCTCGTTTACAGGCAACACTGGTTCCTTATTTGTCATAAGGCTACCCGATCTCGATATCCTTTGGTGTGAGAGTTAGTCATAAAATAGCATTTTCCAATAGCTTTAATCAGAGGAGAAAATATTATTAATTAGGGTAAAATTAAAATATTTTATTCGTTATGTATACATATAATATTAATTGTAATAGAATATAATATTAATTTTAGTGAAATATAATTTTTAATTAATATAGGGATTAGTATTGAATCATAACCAATTATAATGTTCGTTTCGATAAGATTCCATAATATCGGTAGTACCGTATGTACACGTATCCCTATACCTCGTTTCAGATAAGCACGTATGCACCTATTCAACATCACCTTTATACATGTATGTTGCCATTTTTACCTATCAGTATGTTCCACGACTTCTTCCCGAATTCCCTCGTACAAGCAAGTCTGTTATTACGTTCCGGACTATAATAACTCACTTGCCCTACTAGTTCATCCCGGCATCCATCAGTATCTATCGTTACTCATTATTAAGTTTCCCAGTGATAATCGAGCCTACGGTTATATTATAGGTATCCTAAAGGATAACCTAATCCTTTATAACCAATGGCTCTGATACCAACTTCTGTCACACCCCGTTAAGCAAATTGCGGAAGCGTAAATCGGAAATGCAACAGATACAACTTGTATCAAATACATTGTTATAAAGAAACATTACTAACTAATTTACAATATATTACATTGTTCTAACATCTTTTACACACTATGGGATACAATCAAAGCGGTTCTTCAATTTCTTTACTTCTAACTCAAATGCCCACGACATCAATCACCAATCAGACACGTAACGCACAAGAAATTACTTCTCCTATCTGATTACTTGAAAAGCATGTTAAAACAGGTCAACTACGAATAGTTGGTGAGTTTCATAAGTTTTAACGAAATCAGTTCTGCGCACCATACAGTCATAGTTTGTATGTACACGCGTATATAAGAAAATGTATTTACATTTATATATGTATATCTACGTGTTTGTATACTGATATGTATGTGTAAAAGTTTATGATAGAGTTTGAAACTATGATAAGATCGCGACTGCTCATTCGTACTTCATGCCTTCATTTTCCAAATAAAATCAATCACTGTGGCCCCCTTTCCGCTAACAACGGTTCCACGTAAAAGCACCACTATGGTCCCTCTTCTGACCACAATGGTTTCACGTAACTCAAACATTACACATTGTACAGACAAACAATTATTATTTTCTACACATAGATTTCCTATGCCTATACACATAGTATGTATATATATATATATATATATACAATACACACACACATATATATAGTATTTATCGCGTATTACTAATCACTGTGACCCCCACAACATATATAATCATAATATTTTCTTAACACTTATGTCATAATCAACTTATTTCGTTTAATAAGTTGCAGCAGAACTTGGCTCGTAGGCCATACTCAACTTTGGTTTATAAGTTGGAGTAGAACTTGGCTCATAGGCCATACTCAACATTAGTTTATAAGTTGCAGCAGAACTTGGCTCATAGACCATTCTCAACTTTAGTTTATAAGTTGCAGCAGAACTTGGCTCATAGGCCAAACTCAACTTTAATTTATAAGTTGCAGCAGAACTTGGCTCATAGGCCATACTCAACTTTAGTTTATAAGTTGCAGCAGAACTTGGCTCATAGGCCATACTCAACTTTAATTTATAAGTAGCAGCAGAACTTGGCTCATAGGCCATACTCAACTTTAGTTTATAAGTTGCAGCAGAACTTGGCTCATAGGCCATACTAAACTTTAGTTTAGTACTATTGTGGCCCCCCCTTTCACCCACAATAGCCCCATGGTCATTACAGACCACATTATTCCCAAATTAGTTATTTTTAACATAACATGACGTGTTTGTATAAACATATTGTCACGTGTAATTTCATTATGTTTTGTCATTCGTACTATATCCACTTAATATACCGATCAATGATAATAATCACCTTTCATCAGCACGTAGTTAATCATTATAGTTGTAGGGACTTTTCATATATACATGTTCAGATAATCTATATCCTGAACCGTTTTCTAATAGATAATGTATATAAACAAGCTTTTCACCCCAAAGGTTTGTAAACAGTTTGAAAAGAGGGGTCATGAAACTCACCGTTTTGTAGGCACTGAGTGCGAGGTCAGCTCGAGGTCGTTTCCCTTGCTATCACTTAGTCCCTTTAGTCCATATTATAATAATATTAATATTTTAATATTATTATAATCTCAGTACTAAACTGGGCTGTATAACTAATCTGGGTATAGCTGGAACGCCAAGAAAGTGGCAATAGGCTTAGGTTGTGATGTTGTTCAATGTCTAATACTTAAAACCGAACTTGGCTCAGATTCCTGTTTTCCCAGGTGGGCCAAGTTGTTCGTTTACGCGTTCAAAAAATAGTTATGGGGAAATAAGCTTGGGTAAATGTATTGGTTAATAAAATGATTAAGTTATAAAGAAGGATCGCATACTGGGGTACCAGATTAGCCTCGGGCCCCGTTTCCGTTTATTCAGTTTGATTTAAGAAGAAACACGCACAATCTATCCGGATCTATCCGGATCGCTTAAAACATTTCAAATAAGTAGTTGGTAAGTCTTTTTCGGCTTAACGGATGATACAATGTTTGGTTTGTAACTATCTTTCGCATTTAAATCTATAGCGAGTAGTTAAATGAGCATGTTTTCGTTTAACTTGTTTGCTATCGAACTAATGCCATATTTCTAATATTTTAGCTTATATTAAACGTATATCACTTATAGATGGCCCCTCGGGATATCCGGTTCATAACCAGACCCGTTCGGTTATTCGTTTTCTTGTTATGCGATAAACGGTCAAACGCTTATTCGAGTTTGTAAGAACTAAGATGTATCCGGTTTTGTCACGAATGTCACATTCTCCCCCAGTTAGGAAATTTCGTCCTCAAAATTCAATATGCCAATTATGCCTTTTTAGGGAAAAGTTTATAAATATATGTTACGGATTTCATTCTTCTTTTCCGTACACATTTGTTTCCCCGTTGTCGATACTCCCCAAACTTAATCAATGAGATTTTATTGAGTCATAAGTGTTTGATTTTCCCCGTTTGACATTTTCACGGGTTCTTTTACAGAGTTTAGTTGTATACAAGATTTCAGGTGGTACTAATTTCGTCCTGTTGGTAAGGCACTCATTCTGATTCGATATATATAAAATATCGGGAATGAGGTAATTTTGTTTAATACGTTATGGAATTAACCTTCGAGGAAATTTTGTACAGTTCCATGTATTTTCAAGTTAACTCGTCGGTTTCATTAACTCAACAAAAACCTTTTAAGAATCGTCACCTTCTAACATTCATCGGTATAGTACTCTGGTTAGCCTCAAGCGACTTTCAGTTTGTTTTCGATATTACGAGCTTTATCTATGGTTTCCGGAATCGATTCAGGTTTTTTAATTTGGGGGTTTCCAATTTTCAATTGAATAAGGTAGCGAGTTACATTCTTGCTCGTATAATATCTATATCTGTGTATCGGGGATTGAAATTACTAGTCTCACTTTCCTCTAATGTTTGAATATTGATTGTTTGTTAGAAGATTAAAGACCGTATTTGTGTCGATTAGGGATCTAAGTTTCATACATAACTTACTAAGGATAAGATTTTGTTAAGGCGCTCAGTTGGGTAGTTGTTACAAATCAGAAGAAGGTATTTGGAGTGGATTAGTCAGGGAACTATCATTCAGCTTGAATTTCTTTCTCGGGATGTTTAAGGAACACGTGTTAAGGGTTCCATTTTAGTTTGTTTCCCACTTCCAATGGGGTATCTCGAATTGTTGTAGCATCTCCGAGGATCTTTAGTATTCCCCCAGAACTTATAATAGTGCACACTTTACAACACATGAGCCTATGATTCCTTCATAGATTGCTTGCATCTTTATACTAGTACTCAGTTTATCCAAACATCTGGCCTGACTTTTCCTTGTTCATCACTCGGTTATTAAGGCTATAAAAGTTTAAAGTTCAAGTTTCGTTTACGGATAGTATAGTTTTTCCTCATACGTGTTTCGTCATTGGGGTACTAGGTTTTGTTCCGTGTACGGGATCACTTCGTTATCTAGAAGAGGCAGTATAACAGTTCTATTTCTATACATAACCTTCATTTGAACTCAATTAACTAGTCCATACTGACTATTACACAATGACTCCTCACTTCCACCGGGAGTGCATCGATAGGGAATAGCTGGTTATTTAGGTTAAGAGGGTAGTTCTTCGAGTAATATGGTTAGTATTTATAGTCTTACTTTTGGTGGTTTCTATAGTATACAGAATTGTTATTTTACTAGACGGTATATTTTCCAAGGTAATAACTTGTAGGAACGAAACGTCTATCAGTGTCCGTAATAAATAAACTAAAGTATATTCGGACCTTTGCATGTCAAGTAGAGACGACTGTTGATTCTTCAAAAGCAGATCATGATCAGAAAGAGTCTTTTGATTAACTTGATCTCTAGTAAGGATTTGCTGCGTCATCTCTTCCAACCTCTTAGTCAGGTTTGGCCAATTATTCGAACTTTGGCCATTTGAACGTTCATTGTTATATAGACCTAGATTTTGGTTACAAGCAGCTTGGAAATCAGGTGGCCCACCGGCCAGACGCCAATTCGAGTTACCTTGCCCTTGATTCTGGTTCTGATTCTTGTAGTTGTTCCAGATTTAATTGTTGTTGTAAGCATTAGGGAACCTGTTCTGACCAGCCACAAAATCAACATCTTGATTGTTCATCAACGGACACTTCAACGTACCATGACTACCCCTACACAGCTCACACTTATCCACTTTAGCCTTTATCTCTTTTACTTCTCTGGTAAGATTCTCCTAAGTAGCAGCCACACAAGTATCCAGATAAATCTGGTGCACACCTCGAGTAGATGAGTGTGTAGTGGTGACGGGATTGGAATTCCCGCCTCGTGGCTTCTTTACGTACTCCGATTGGGCAAAACTTTCAAACATCTCATTACACTCGGTCACATTCTTCTTGTCCATCAAATTACCCTCAGCAGCTGTGTCAAACCTCGCTTGAGCTTCATTAGTAAGCCCATTGTAAAACTTCTCAACAAGGGCTCAAGGTGTGAGCCCATGTTGTGAACAACGGGAAAATAGATTCTGAAATTGCTCCCAAGCTTGGTAATATGGCTCCTCCGGCTCCATGTGAAAGGAGTGGATCTTTTCACGAAGGCAATAAGCTTTAGCAGGTGGAGAGTACTTCTTGATGAATGCGTTGCGAAGTGCCTACCAGGTAGTGAATGCTCCAGCAGGTTGCGAATCGAGCCAATTGGTGACACGACCCGAAAGTGAAAACGGGAACAAGTGAAGGAAGATTGCATCCTCATTAGCACCTTGCAAGTTGAACGTTTTGAACACACGAGTGGTTGATGTGTACCGATGCATCTTCATCTTCACAGCCATGGAATTGGTGTTGTTGGGTGATGTTGGCCATGATGTAGGATGGAATCTGCCATAATTAGGGTTATCAACTTTGTTCTCGGGGGTGATAATGGGTGAGTGATCTCCATGGAACACTTCAAAAGCTTGCTGGTAGACGGTGCGGTTATTTTCGTCCATTTGGTTAACTTGTGGGTGATGGCTTTAGTGAGATATCAATGGTGATCGGTTGCCTTTCTGACGATGACGTACTTGCCTCAGACTTCAACTGAGTAGGTCCAAAGCAATCCAACGACGGTCCTTGCGAACGAAGATGTGGCATATACCTACAAAACGCACAAGACCTAGTAAGTAGATTCTAATAAAACGATTCTAAAATTAATAAAAATAAATTAACAATTAAAAACAAACTAGACTTAATTAGACTTATAGGACTCAAACAAAACGTAAAACGAAACAAGTAGCACGTATATAGCAAGTAGGTCCAATCAAAGCTAATAACGCAATTGCCAAGAGTCCCCGGCAACGATGCCTAAAACTTGATATGCTTGAAGTAGTTTAATAATTAGTAACTAAATTAAGTATAAATAAACACTAAGTAATACTTTAGACTCTTTAAAACTCGACTAAACTTCTAACCGGCAAGTGAACCGATCGACTCTAGTAAAACTAAGTAAGTCCGGATATCGAACCCACGAGACTCTCTAAATTACCTTTATTAGCTAATTAGACTCGACTAAAAAGACGACTTATTAATTTATATTTGTTTGGGGGGTTTTATTTAAAATACTAATTTAATACTATAATTAAAAACTAATTAAGAAAACAAGTAATTTAAACGAAAGAAAAAATTTGATATTTAAAATAAGATGAGGATGAAAAAACTACCTCGGCTAGAATCCCCTAAATTTCAGTTATGAATTAACCGGGAAAGTATTTAGTTATGTACTGGATCGTAAAATAGACACTTAAAAGAAAACCCGAACAGGACCCCTGACCCTTATCACGAAGACACCTGTGGGTTTCTAACAAGTTTTAACGCACACCAGTATTAAAAATCAAGTTCACTTACGGTCACCTAATTAATTATGATTTAGTTCCTTTATACGAAATACTACCTTACTGCGCGGAAATGAAAGGCAATTTAATATAATTAATTGATTTAATAGATAATAATAAACAATCTACCCTAGACGGACTCCTTACGAAGAACTAAATCTAGCAGGATTAAATAATAAAGATCTATCAATAACCTAACACTTTACAGGTTTTAGGTTAGCAGCACACTTAGGTTTATTTGACAATATTATTCCTATGATCTTATCATGAAATCAATCATAAAATAATCAAGAACACAAAGTAATGGATCTAATAGCAACCTATCATATGACAAACAATAATCAAGGAAACTACGGAATAAAACTCATCAAATAATTCTAAGCATTCATATGCATCAATTAAATATAAGTAAATCTTTTACTAAATCATAATAACCATAACCATAAATAATCCCAAGTCAAATCAAAACATCAAATTAGGTTCATCATAAGCCTAAGTTGTTCATGCAATTTAGCCAAATATCTCAAGTTTAAACAAAAAAACAAATAGGAATTCATGGCGGAAATAAAAGAAAACGAAAGAAAACAAAAGATAAAACCTGTGTTCTTCGTCCTCAACTAATACGCGCACCACCGAATGATTCTTCAACTCCAAAGTCGCCAAAAGATGCACTCGTAAGCCTTGGTGTAAGGCCCCGAACCTCGGGAACCCACAGTTGGTAATCATACAAAACACTTAGGAAAATAATTAAACTTGAAAACGGTTTCTTCCATTAAAACCAACGTATCAGAGTATCAATTTTGCGGAAAACATGAAAAATGAAATAAGTTCCCGAAACCCGGGAATTTTGCCCAAAATCCAAAGTAAATGTAACTTTTATAAGTTTCCTTGAAATAAAATATTCATAACAATTCTTCCTTCCAGTATGCCCTTCACCATCTAAGTAGCTCCGTGCACGTCCAAGCGATAAGGCATCCTCTTCCAAATCCTGAAACTTACACTAACATGCACATAAAGTCAGCTTAAGCTGAGTGAGTTCAAGTTTTAAATAAGTAACAAATTTTTAAATAATCATTCCAATGGTTTTAAAACGGTAAATGGAAATACATCGGTTAGGTCACCACATTCGATAAATAGTCATTCTTACGTATAAGCATCTCTATACGTGCATTCCTATATATATCAATATATATGTATATATATATATAACATTCAATAAATAACATTCAGTGCTAAGAAAACGTACACCCCAAACACGTAACATTCAGCATATGCAAACACAAAGTAGGCATACGCAACATTCAGTAGTCGAAACGACTACAAACATTCAGGGTCGAGCAAACGTACAACCCAAACACGTAACATTCGGTGCATACAAACACAAGGTAGGCATACGAAACATTCAGTAGTCGAGACGACTACAACATTCGCCAAATATTGGCCATTCTAAATATATATAAATATATATATATACATACACATTCTATAACATTCCAAGGCCTACCAATACTAGCAAGCCTATGTAAAACCATTCAAAACATTTCATCAAGTAAGAAAAACTCTTAAGTGTGCATGCTAGCCCAAAACTTAAAAGAGTAAAAAGGGGCATCATGAACTCACCTGAGATCGATCAAATACTTGCAACGAGCTAGGAAGTTCCTAAGGAAAAATCACAAGCAAGGGCCTGTAAATTATACATAACGCGTTACTAAACTAGACTGTAGGAACACTTTAGCCTAATGCGCCGCACAAGCCCAACACTTTGGCCCAAGGCCCAACAACTTGGCCCAAGGCCCAACACTTGGCCCAAGGCCCAACAATTTGGCCCAAGGCCCAATACATGGCCCAAGGTCCAAAGATAGTCAAATCGGGTCGAATGCGAGTGAAATAATCCTTAAAACCATTTGTTAACCGAATCAGCCCCGAATGGACCAAATTCCGTCTTAAGCCTTTTCATTCATCATAAATATGTCACCCGAGTTGATAGGGTTGACGGTTCCTTTTTACAACACTACTTTAACATTTAAACGAAAATTCGCGCACCGCCGACTCAATTGACGAAGCACTAACCCCGACAGCCCCGAGCACCAAAAAAATAATTTTTCCACAGCCCTTAAACCTCCCTAGGGCTGCACAAACTGAATTGGTTGGTCATCCGATCAAGTAACGCATCAAGCTCAACAATTTGCAATTCTACACCCGGTAAACCCTAGTTTTCGAACTAAAATTGATTGACCGACCTAAACACCTCCAATGACCATGAAATTATAATATGATGTACATGTCATACCTAGCGGGATTTTGATGCGAAAACTTCACTCAAAACAGCCCCGGAAAAGCTCAATTGGGCAGCCACCCGGCTAGCCTACAACAAGACGTTTTTCGATCAATACGTGCAATATGAGGGTCAATTAACGTGAAAAAGACTTGGGGAATCGTAGTACATACCTTGAATTGAAGTTCTAAGGCTTAAAGTTGGCTACAAAAAAGAAAATCAGTGGTCTTGTTGTTGCTTCTTTCTGCCGATCGCCAGCTTCAAAAAGGGGCTAGGGTTTTATTTTTTTTTTATGTTATAACTTAAGATATTACACTCTAGTCCTTATAGATTCAAGTGTAAGGCAAAATAGAAGGAATAGTTAGGTTCTTTAACGTACCGGGATGACGTGAAGACTTTTGAGAAACGTCGGTTAAGTCCCGAGAGTTATACATACTCTACAAGCTTTAGTTATTCAAAACGGAGTTAACGGGTGTTACACTTGGAATTCCAAAAATTCGGATGGCAACTTCAGGATATGATTAAGGTTGAGTTTAGGGGCTTTATATATGAAAATACAAGTCAAAACCCTAAAAACGAGTTGGAAGATTCTAGAAACAGGCCCATAGCGCCACGCGGTGGGCTTCGCCTCCCCGGTCGCGTGGCGCTCCGGCAATGTGAGGTGGGGCTAGCCTTTGCCGGTCCGGTTCGTTTCCTGATGGTCTGGTTCTCCGGTTCAACTCGCTTTCCCTTCTTTTTTCGTCCTCTTTTTACCACAATTAAAACCTGGAACCTGAAATATAAAATTATGTTACTAGTATACAAATCTTAAATAAAACCGAAAAAAGCTAATAAATATTAAATAAAATGTACAAGGGATTAATGTATATGAAACGTTATATAATACTTGCGATTAATGATGGATAAATTGATTCATGTATGCAAGTAGGAACTAAAGCAGCTTAATAGGCTGGTTTATATTTGTGTCACCTAGTTTGTAAAAGAAGTTACAACGATGTAAAATATTGTAAATTAGTTTGTATTGTTCTTTATGAACAATGTGGTGGATACCAGAGGTGTCTGTTACATTCTCTTTTAACGCTTCCGCAATTTTCTAGTCGAGGTGTGATAGAAGTTGGTATCAGATCCATTTGTTATAAAGGATTTGGTTATCCCTTAGGATACCTAAAATATAACCGTAGGCTCGATTATACCTGGGAAAATAAATAATAATATAATACTATATACTGACGGATACTAGGATAAACTCGAAGGGCAAGTGAGTTATTATGGTCCGGAACGTAATAACAGACTTGCTTGTACAAGGAAATTCGGGAGAAGTCGGGGAACATACTGGTAGGTAAAAACGGTAACATATGTGTATTAAAGGTAATGTTAAGTGTATGTGTGTGTGTGTGTGTATGTAACATGAATGCGTGCTTATCTGGAATAAGGTGTACGAATACGTATACATATTGTACTGTTGATAATATTAAATCTTATTGTAACAAATATTATATTCGATTATAATCAATATTAATTTTTATTATAATTAAAATTATATTTTATGAAAACCAATAATATATTTTATCATAATTAATATTATACTTGGTCATAAAAAAAATACTTTATTTTTGCCCTAATTAAAAATAATCTTTACTCTGATTCATATTATCGTCAAATATTATTTTTTTTAATTAGCTGTTGCACCAAAAAATATCGAGATCTGGTATCTTTTCGTCAGATGAAGAGCCGGTGTTGCCTGTATACCAGAATACGAGAACGTTCTATCAAGTCCAAACTGGATCTTATGGTATGACATAACCGTAGGAGGTGTGATCTTCAACAATCATTTTAATGGAATACAACACTACTCAGTTTGGTCCTAATCTTTATCCTATATACCCGTTTTCTAACATTAAACTAAATTGTTTTTCGGTAATCTTTCCACTTCTTTCGTTCAGAAACAAACACTATTCCTAGGGAAATACCTACTGACGACCCCATTTATTAAATTATAAATATAATATTACCTTACTGAGTTTTCAATTATATAAAGACCTTTATCACCCGTATATATCATTAACTAGCTAAAGTTCAAAAATCTTTCATATCATCAGTGCAATCAACCCTGACAAACCCACTTAATCAACACACTCATCAAATCATCTGTGTACGAGTGTCTCCAACCACTCTTATTTTTTCCACTCTGATCGATTTGTTACAAAAGAGAAACTTCACGCTCGAGGACTAATGATGCACCTTGACTTGTATGGGACATACTTTCTCCTTACTAATAATCACCACTTTTAGTAGACCCAACATGCTTAAGGGTATTGACTGACCTGGTGATAGAACATTCTATAGTCATACCTAGAAACATCCAAAGATCAAGTGGGGTGTACGAGTGCATTCCGACTTACAACAAATGGTTTAGACTCATAACGGACAGATTTCCATTTGTAGGAGTGTCGGGACGAAACAGTTGAACAATGGTGGGATTGTATCAAAAAAATTGTCATGTGAGTTGTGAACTGTTCATGCTTGTTATAATGTGTGCTCGGATAGACAAGGACAGTATGGCACTGTTGTGTATGGTTTCGATACTCCATGCAAGCATCTGCTAATGTGCTATGCTGATATGGAGGACGATTCAAATCTTTTAGTACAAACATTGACCCTTATTGGGTTGAAATTACGGTTCACTGGGTGACAACTTTCGTTATATACATTCAAACATGGCCTTATTGGGCTAAATCTATGTACTATCCTTGGTATATAGATACAGGATCCGATGTGTGTGATACATATGTGTTATTTGAATTACCTAAGTATTAACAAATGCAAGTCCTTGCGCAATGAGTTATATGGGGAATTACTATTAATTGAAGTATAGTTGATGATCATTATAGGATGGCCCCGAAGAAAACAAGCACATGATGTGAAGCAGTTGTGGCCGAGGTGATTGTTCGGCAACTGCCGACAGTAATCCCGACATTAGCAGCGCGATTCGCAGTCGGCATTAATACGACAATGAATACAAATCAAATGCCAAACACTAATACGACCGCGAATACTATTTCGCCATCCAATACTAATACAGTTACAAATGTTATTCTCTGATAAGTACCGATATTGTTATGAATAATACTCCACCACTAAACACTAATGCTACTACCGGTAATAATAATTTCCCCACTAAATGTCATTGGCAATGAAAATCTCCTACCGAACATGAATACTGGTCGTAACAACAGTGATCCTTCATGGCAGGACTATTCGTTTAAACAATTTATCGTGCAAGCCTTTAAATTTTAGTGGTACTAAAGGATCAAATGGGGTTAGTAAAATGGATCGTAAGATAGAATTTGTTATCAATACCCATAGTTGCCTATTAGATTGTATCGTTGAATATGCTACTTGTACATTTCCTGACCACGCCCTTATGTGGTAGAAAATGATTGTATGAATTCAGGGACAAGAAGTAATCAACCACAAGACTTGGGAAAAACTTAAAACCCTTATTATCAAAACATTTTCATCCAAGGAATGAAATCTTGAAATTTGAACCTGAATTAAGGAAATTGAAAACAAACGGTGTAGACCAATTGGGATACACAAACCCTTTTAACTACCTAGTCTGAATGGTGTCGTGATTAGTAGTCCCAGAAGCAAGTTTTATATAAGCACCGATAGAAGTCATATTCCCACTTATCACTGGGAAATATACCGGTTTGTGAACTAATAGATCCCAATGCTATAGAATTCGTTAACGGTAAACCTATAACTGTTAACCAAATATTTCGATACTATCCTATTATCCTAAACGACTAACAATTGTAACGTCCGTAAATGTTCGTTAAGGGTTATGCCTAGCAAAGCTTGTATATTCTAGGTTCAACCCGACTTACTTCGAGGACTTCCTAGTCCTGAATTACTTAACTTTTCATCCAAGTTTCAGAGCTTTCAATTTAGAGGGGCCAGAATGCAACATTTTAGATTATAATAATAAAAAAAAACATAAACCCTAACCCCATTCCCTTGGCCGATCAGACCAAAGAGCAGCCCCCAAGCCCCCATTGTTTTCTTTTTCCAGCTCGGTTCCAGGTGTTTAATCAATAATTCAAGGTTAGATTAACATCCATGCTAGTCTTTTACACCCTAATACATCCTTATATCTCGCGTATTGATCGAAAAATCACTTGTTTTAGGCTTACCGGGTACCTGTCTAATTGAACAAATTTCGGGACTGTTTTGATTGAGGTTTTTGCTCCAAAATCTTCTTAGGTATGTCTAGTATAACATACTTTAGTATCGTGAGCTTTGGTGTTCGTTTGATTGGTCACTAGTGATAGTTTGAAAGATAGTATTTGGTTGTCTATATTAGCGAATTGTTGCGTTTAACGCGAGGTTTGAATGAATTAACAACCAATTCAGTTCGGGTAACT
>NW_027501779.1:0-36747 GCF_021521415.1 Bidens hawaiensis
CCAATTTTTTCGGTTTACAAAATTTTTCGGGTCAGTCGTTATTCGGGTCGGGTCGAGGCGAGGAACATAATAAAACACGGAACTATGGTGTCATTGGAAACGAGTAAGTAGAAAGAATCTAAATTACAAACTAGATGAAACATACACTTTTAATTCATACCCGAAAAACATGAACGTAATCTATATATATGGTCTTACATAATTGACCAAAACATGAAAAAATAACTCTAACACAAATAAATGATTAATTATAATATACATACACAAGGTAAATAACAAAAGAATATGCAAAATCCATGTTAACATTATATATGTTGCATGGTGATAATGACTATATGAGAGAAACTAACAAAAAACACAAATATCCTAACTGAATAACTAAGACTATGATATTAAAAAAACAACAAAAAAGGAGTATGATGGAGCTTGAACCTACAACCTCTCACAAGTTAAAACAAAGGACTTTCCACTGTACCAGTTCAATCTTAATAGTATGGGTTCCAAGTATTAATTTTTATGGGGTCCTTACAAAATTTAACATACCGTCTCTAAGTAATTTTTAAAAAACATCGGTGCCCCGGGGACCCCGATTGGACCTATATGGGTCCGCCCCTGGTTATAATATGGAAAATAACACGTATATACACACAGACACACAAAAGTATAAATAAATAACCTACGACTTTCCAGTGGCAATTCTTTTGACATAATTCTTGATTATAAAAAAATGTGTTTCGGGTGACAACCCAACCCATAGCAAAGTAACTCGTAATTTTAGAAATGCTACCTATTTGTACATTTAAAAAAAAACACAATATTAGAAAATTGTTTCAGACAATTTGACCAGATCAAGTGTGTCAAACACCGGTCCAACCTTTGACCCGGTAAGGTGTCCGGGTTGGGTATGAAAACATTGATTATAATAAACCTAAAAATAAACCACGTATAGGTCCATTGGCAAAGACAAAGTCTTTAGACACATGGGGTTTAGGAAGGAGAGGTCTTGTATTTAAGTCCCATAGACAACAATGATTAAAATAAAGTTTACTATTAAAAAAAAACACCATTTACGCTAGACTCAAGACCTAAACCAGCTATGGCTCAAATTGGTACGGGCCAACAAGCCCACACTGATTTGCAGCCAAATCGGAGGTCCACCAGAAGCAAACAAACACCTAAATTATTACTCGATTAAAAGAAAGTTTCTATGACTTGCAAGCAAAGTTATTATGAAGTTTTATTATTTATTTACTTTCCTTATTGTTTTATAATTTGTATTTGGATTCTTAATCGTTTATGTTTGGTAATTGCTTTCCTGTATATTGTAACTTCAATTGAGAAATAAACATTCAGAAAATTGTTACAAACATCTTGTTCTCTTCTTCTTCTTGGATCCTAACCCACTCTACGGGTCTCTATCAATTTGGTGATTTCATCAATCGCTACCATGCTTCCAAAAAAAGATTCTACTTCCAACGATTAAAAGAAAGTTTCTATGACTTGCAAGCAAAGTTATTATGAAGTTTTATTATTTATTTACTTTCCTTATTGTTTTATAATTTGTATTTGGATTCTTAATCGTTTATGTTTGGTAATTGCTTTCCTGTATATTGTAACTTCAATTGAGAAATAAACATTCTGAAAATTGTTACAAACATCTTGTTCTCTTCTTCTTCTTGGATCCTAACCCACTTTACGGGTCTCTATCAATTTGGTGCTTTCATCAATCGCTACCATGCTTCCAAAAAATGATTCTACTTCCAACGATGATCCGATGCAGTCCTGGTTTGAACGATTTGAACACCTGCTCGCCCATAATACCGCCACTGCACAAGCCGCTGCTGTGTAATCCAATACCCAGTTCGCAACTTTTGCTGCTGCTATACGACACCAGATGGATGCTACCAACCAACTTTTAAACCGCCTAGCACTAGGACCGGATCCCGGATATCATGGCCAACACCATTTACCATCACAACATGATCAACAACCCCGCCCATCGCCCATCCACTTACCAATCTTTGATGTCTCCAATCCAATCGAATGGATATTCCAAGCCGAACACTACTTTGTTAAAAATAATTCACTAAAGGATAAGGAGTAATTAGGCACATGCATGATTCTCTCATAATAATATTTGAAGTTTTTTTTCTTTTTGAATAAGTCTTTTAGTCAGCCTATGACCAAGTTTGATGGGCTTAATAGTCATAGGTTGCTGCTTCTTTTATGGTTGTTTACGTTATGTTTAAGGCTATATAAAGACATCTAGGGTTTCCTTGTTATATATGCAGTTTTACTGATTTCAATTGAATGAAGAGAGAATCCTTTTGTTAAACTTATTATCTATCTATTAAACCCTTGTTCTTGCTCTTGATCACCAACATTGTGGTATCAGAGTGTGTGAGTAAGCAAACCCTATTTCCTTTCGTGAGCAAATCCAAACATGAGTGAGTCCTCAAACAATTCACAAATTCTAGTATTTAAGGGGGAGGGGTATGAGCACTAGAATATTCGTATGAAAACCATACTTAGGTCGAAGACCTATGGGAGCTAGTTGAGTCCGGAGTTACTGAAGCTAATGCTAATACCCAAGCCCTCAGAGAAGTAAGGAGAAAGGATGCCAAAGCCCTGGCCTTGATTAAACAAGGTGTCTCAGATCAATTGTTTTCCCGAATTGCGGCTGCATCATCCGCTAAGGAGACGTGGGATACTCTGAGAATTGAATTCCAGGGTTATTCTCAAGTTCAGGTCGTAAAGTTGCAGGGGTTGAAGAGAGATTTTGAAAATCTCTAGATGAAGAATGGAGAACTGATAGGAGACTATTTCTAAAGAGTAATGGCAATTTTTAGCCAACAAAGAGCCTATGCAGAAGAGGTGTCTGATCAAAAGATAGTTGTGAAAATCCTGAGAAGTCTCACATCAAAGTTTGATTATGTGGTGCCATCTATAGAAGTGGCATATGACTTGTCTGAATTAACCCCAGTGAAACTCATGGGGTCATTACAATCACAAGAAGAAGGATGTTGGGTCGAGCTGACGAAGAGAAATCAGGTGAGAGATCTGATGAGCAGGCTTTGCAGGTAATGCAAAATATGAGGAGAAACTCTGGTGAAGGGGGTTTCAATAGTCCAAGAGGAAGAGGCCGTGATCAGTTTAGAGGCAGAGGAAGAGGTAGATCTGGTGAAAGAAATCGTGGACCACAGTGTCATCTGTGCAACAGATTTGGTCATGTGAAAAGGGATTGTTGGTTTAATGAGGACCAACATGCTAACGTTGTAGCTGATCAAGAAGAGGTTCAGGGTCATGAAAATAATGAAGATCAAAGCTTGTTCCTTGCTTGTATCAATGATGATGTGAAAGAGCAAGATAAACAAGAGTATATGCTGATGGCAAACTAAGAGTCTCAAGTGAGTAGTACATTGTGGTTTGTTGATTCAGGATGTTCAAACCACATGACAGGAGTGAAATAAGGGTTCACAAGGTTGGATGAGACATTCAAGCTACTTGTGCATCTTGGTGACAAGAAGCAAGTAAAGGTTGAAGGAAAAGGTGACATCAAAATTTCCACAAGTAACGGTAACTTTAAGATTATGTGTGACATTTACAATGCACCTAAGCTTGAATACAACTTGTTGAGTGTTGGCCAATTAATGAGAAGGGGATTTGCTCTCCACTTTGATGATGGAGCATGCTCCATTGTTCATAAAGAGACACAAACTGAGCTGATCAGGGTGATGCTTGCACCCAATAACATGTTTTTACTTGATACTACAAAAACCAAACCATGCAACAAGGTTGCTGATGGTGATAGAGTGTCACTACTATGGAACTCTAGATATGGTCACCTACACTATGGTGGGCTGCAAACAACGCATAACAAACGAATGTCCATGGTTTACATTCCATCAAAACACTCAAATCCTGTGAAGGGAGCATATTGGGCAAGCAAAGCAGGCTCTCATTTCATGTCAATACTTGGAGAGCATCTCATAAACTAGATTTGGTTCACTCCGATGTATGCGGTCCAATGCAAATATCAAGTCTAGGAGGAAGTAGGTATTTCATTTTGTTTGTTGATGACTTCTCACGTATGTGTTGGATTTATTTTATTGAAAAGAAATCAGATGCATTTGCTAAATTCAAAGTCTTTAAGGCCTTTGTTGAAAAAGAAAGTGGTCATCAACTTAAGGTCTTAAGGACGGATAGGGGAGGAGAGTATTATTCCCATGAATTCAATTCCTTTTGTGAAAGTCATGGGATTAAGAGGGAACTAACAACATCATACACTCCAGAACAAAATGGAGTGTCAGAAAGGCGAAATAGAACTGTGTTGTATCTAACTCGAAGCATGCTTCGAGCCAAACACCTCCCAAATTATTTCTGGGCAGAGGCTGCAGCCACTGCAGTTCATGTACTCAATATGTCACCTACACAATCCCTTGTAAAGCAAACTCCATTTTAGGTGTGGATGAATAGAAAGCCTGTTATAGCTAACATGTGGGTGTTTTGGTGCATTGCCTATGGTCTAATCCCCTCTCAGCTGAGAAGAAAATTGGATCCAAGATCAAACAAATGTATCTTTATTGGCTACTCTAGCCAAACTAAATCTTACAGACTCTTTGACCCAATCACTAAAAAGATTCAAACAAGAAGAGATGTTGAGTTTGTTGAGGATGAGAAGTGGGATTGAAAAGGGAAGACTATTGATGAATCATATCAGCTAGTGGAAGATGATTCGAAAGAGTTGTTATCTGATGATGAAGGTGGTTATGAGCAGCATTCAGTTAATGAAGTTGGTCAGAGTTCCTCAATGCAAAATACACAGAATGAAGACAACTCTAATCAAAGTGAGTTTCCCCAAAACTCTTATGACACTCCAACTCATGCAGGGTCTCAAATTTCTCCCACCGATTCTAGTACAACACCCCTCAAGGTCAAAAATCTTGAAGATGTGCTGCACGCGCGTCAGTTTGCTTTTTCAACCACAGATCCTCAAATCTATACTGATGCTAGCATGAAGATGGAGTGGCTAGCAGCAATGAAATAAGAAATTAATGCCATAAATCACAACAACACTTGGAAACTTGTTAAACCCCCTGTCAACAGGAACATTATTGGTGTAAAGTGGCTTTATAAGACAAAGCTCAATCCTCAAGGTGAAGTAGTTAAATATAAGGCAAGACTTGTGGTCAAGGGTTATTCTCAAAAGGAAGGGATTGATTTTCAGGAAACATTTGCCCCCGTAGCCAGGTTTGAAACTATTAGAATGTCGTTATCTATTGCAGCATATCTTGGGTGGTCTCTACATCAATTAGATGTGAAGTCAGCCTTCTTAAATGGGAAGTTGGAAGAAGAAATTTATGTTCATCAGCTAGAAGGGTTCATTGTGAAAGTCAAAGAAGATCATGTGTACCTATTGTACAAGGCTCTATATGGTTTAAAGCAGGCTCCAAGGGCCTGGTATGCTAAGATTGATGCATATTTCATGGAACATAGCTATCAAAGAAGTGATAGTGAACCTAATTTGTACATTAAAAGAACTGGTCTTAATGATGTTATATATGTTTGTATTTATGTAGATGAAATTGTATACACCAGTTCATGCAGATCTCTAGCAGAAGAATTTAAAGAAGGAATGATGGCAAACTTTGAAATGACTGATCTTGGGCTGCTTAGCTTCTTTCTTGGCTTAGAAGTAAAGTAGACGGAGGAAGGGGTGTTTGTGTCACAAGAGAAATATACAACTGAGCTTCTAAAGAAACATGGCATGTTGAATTGTAAGTATGAACCTACTCCTATGAACACAAATGATAAGTTGCAGATTGAAGATGGAGCAGACAAAGTTAATCCCACTACTTATAGAAGCATTGTAGGAGGATTAATGTATCTTACACATACTAGACCTGCTGTAGCATTCTCGGTCAGTTATGTGGCACTATTCATGCAATCTTGAAGTACTTGGCTGGTAATTTAAACTTCGGATTGTGGTACAAGAAGGGAAACGGTGATATTCAAGAATTCACATGGGGCTGTTAGAAGGATATTGAAGTACTTGGCTGGTACTTTAAACTTCGGATTGTGGTACAAGAAGGGAAATGGTGATAAGAGTATTGTGTTATTCGGTTACACTGATAGTGATTGGGCAAGGTGTATGGATGATAGGAAAAGTGTGTCTGGTCAAGCTTTCTCTATTGGTAGTGGTGTAATTACCTGGAGCTTATAGAAACAACCTACAGTGGCATTGTCAAGCACCGAAGCTGAATATGTAGCAGCCACTAGTGCTACATGTCAAGCTATTTGGTTAAAAAGAGTTCTAAAAGATTTGGCTTGGAGTCAAAATGCTGCTACTGTTATACATTGTGACAATAAGTTTGCCATATGTTTATCAAAGAACCCGGTTCTTCATAGCAGATACAAGCATATAGAGTTGAAGTTTCATTTTATTCGAGATATGGTAGATCAAAAGAAGATCAAGTTGGATTATTGTGATATTAAAGAACAGTTGGCATATATCATGACAAAGGCTCTTCCTCAAGACAAGTTTGTGTATTTCAGATATGAATTGGGTGTCAACGATTGTGAATTATGGGGGAGTGTTAAAAATAATTCACTAACGGATAAGGAGTAATTGGGCACGTGCATGATTCTCTCATAATAATATTTGAAGTTTGTTTTCTTTTTGAATAAGTCTTTTAGTCAGCCTATGACCGAGTTTGATGGGCTTAATAGTCATAGGTTGTTGCTTCTTTTATGGTTGTTTACGTTATGTTTAAGGCTATATAAAGCTATCTAGGGTTTCCTTGTTATGTATGCAGTTTTACTGATTTCAATTGAATGAAGAGAGAATCCTTTTGTTAAACTTATTATCTATCTATTAAACCCTTGTTCTTGCTTTTGATCACCAACATACTTCACCTACTTTCGCAAGCCCAACGCCTTCATCAGGTCGCTTTCTACTTCGTTGGTGATGGCTTAAGTTGGTATAAGCACTTATCCACTAACGACCTACTATGTACATGACCGGAATTCTGACATGTGCTCAAGATACGTTTCGGTCCATCCGAATATGCTAACCACCATGTTACCTATCAACCTTCGTCAAACCACCGCTGATCATGCCTACCAAAGCGAATCAGAACGCCTTGGTAATTGTGTGACGGGGTTACCACCAACGACCCTATTAATTTTTTTCATCTCTTGTCTACGACAAGATATATAACCGGATGTGGCTTTACACAAACGACAAACTTTACATCAAGGGTACATGTGACACCCGGTAAATTCCCAACCCCTTAAACTAAGTAATCAACCTAATAATTAGGTGATTGTATATATTATGCGCGCCATGTTAGTCAGCGCGTGCATTTGTTATGTGCGCCCTGCGCTGAGCGCACTATGTTAAGAAATCAGCGCGGGCACATTATGTGCGCCCGGCGCGAACGTATGTTAGTCAGCGCGTGCATGTGTTATGTGCGCCCTGCGCAAGCGCACCATATTAAGAACCTGCGTGAGCATATGTTATATGCGCCATGCGAGAATGATTTGGCTTTATGTTTTCATGTAACCTAAACGTTATGATGGGTTGACCATCCCGCATGATGCTAAGGCGGGTGCATCCTACATCGTTTATGCGCGTGCGGAAGGGAACTAACCTACCCGCATGGCGGGAACGTTGAAAGCTAGTTTGTCTGAAGCTCCAGGATGGAATTGACTTCAACATGACTGATCACTATGTTGAAATACCAAGACCACCTGGAGAATCTACAAATGAAACTCAAATATCCCTAAACTGCGAGAAGGTTACGCACCTACCCGCAGCAAAGAAATGTTCTACACGCAGAAAGCTATGCGCACCAAGTTATACGCGCAGAACACTTAGTCAAAATGTTCAGATTTAAGGAAATTGTCCCCGCCCAAAAGAGGGCGGTAGCGTGTTTCAGAAAACTACTTTTTACTGTACACTGTCTAAAGCACTGAAAAAGCAAACTGTAAAAGTCAACTGCCAGCCACCCACTCTCACCAGCCACAGCCCTGCATGTCCTGTCCATATCAAATCAGAATCTTTAATCTACTTTTCTACTCTTTTTAATAAATAATAATAATTTCCATACTTTACCATCATTTCAAAAGATTACAATTCCCTAAAGCAAGGGATTGTGTTCCCTTGAGTTTGCCTATAAATTTGTAGCCTAAATTATCACCCAAAACACACTTCAAAGAACTACAAACTTGCACTAATCCTTTCCCAAGCATCCGTTGTTTCCAGCTCCGATCCTGTTACTAGGTAAGCCGAGAATATAACCTTGAAACCTACTATCCAACCCTTGTATTCTCCTATTTCTTGATCTTAATATATATACTTGTTATTTGATCGTATTCTAGACCTTCGATTCCGAGGCCAACACCAAGAAAACCCGAATCTCGATTAATCCCTTAACAAGAACCACAGGTGAGTCTCACAGCCCCTATTTTCACTGTTTTCACTATTTTAAACTGTTTTCGGGGCGAGGGACACGTACTTAAATAATGTTTTATCATGGTATACTTACAAGCTAAGCAAACGATTACGTGTTTAAGTTATGTTTCATGATGAGCAATGCGAACAGTTATCTATGGTTTTTTCGATGTTAGTGCACCAGATTCGAGTAAGTGATCACTTTACCATTGGAACTCTAAGGGTAGGGACTGCTGGTTTGATCCACCCACTCGTAGGGGTCGCACCTCTTTGCATGGACGAGTGCCTAGTATGGTCATGGGGCAGTACTATGGGTTTGAGCCCGCTCGTAGGGGTCGCGCCTCTTTGCATGGACGAGCGCCTTGTTTTCCGGCACAACGTCCGCGCGTAACCCGCGGGACGGAATTATTATTTTAGCTCGTAGGGGCAATGCCTCTTTGCATGGACGAGCACAGTTTCTCAGAATTGTTCGCGCGTAACCCGCGGGACAGTATCCTTAGCTCGTAGGGGCAATGCCTCTTTGCATAGACGAGCATAGTTTTCCAGAAACGTCTGCGCGTAACCCGCGGGACGGTATTACATTATTTTAGCTCGTAGTGGCAGCGCCACTTACACAGACGAGCACAGTTCCCAGAAATGTTCGCGCGTAACCCGCGGAACGGTTTTATCAGAATATGTAATATAACTGTCTTACCAAGCATGTGTTTTAATGATGCTAACAGAATATGTTTCAGAATGATTATGATGCAATACGATTTATCAAGTTACTAAAACTTGTGAACTCACTCAGTTTATACTGATTCAAATGTTTTTACGTGTCTTTCAGGAGATAACTAGGTAGCGCATGGAGTCACACTTAGAGCACCACACGCTGAACATCTAAAACAAGCTTTTGGAAGATTTTGGTTTTATCCCCTCGACGCGCATGGTTACCCGCCGCGCAAGGGGATATGGCGAGGAAATCTTCAGTTTTATACTTGGATGTTTCTTTTTGTAATCTTTGAACAATGTAATGTGTTTGTACTAAACTTCTCATGCGCAATAAAAATCTTTGAATGTTTTGCAATGGCCCGTGCTTAATTATCAATCCCCACTCGTGCGCGCCCGGCTGTTTCCGCCGCTCAGGGCCGGGTGTGACAGATTGGTATCAGAGCACTGGTTATAGCGAACTAGGAAAAGAAGTTTTTAACCTAGACTATAACCTTTGGGGAATCGCATGAAATATTTTCAAAAGAATGTTCAAAAGAAAAATCACACACGCACTTAGGAACACGGGTCACAGTGTCTAGAGATAAGAACATTATGTGCTCTGAGTACATGCGCTAAGTTTGTTATATTTTCTTTTTATGAAAAGAATGCCTCCAACCAGAGCCAAGGGAATTACCATGACACCCGAGGAGCTCGCAGAAATAATCGCGCAGGCGATTGCAACACATGAGGCCAGCAAGGCCGAATCTAGTCAGGGTCGCCAAGAGAACGAGACCCCAGAACCCGAATCAGGAGCCTTGGACAAAGGATGCTCCTACAAAACATTCATGGCCTGTAGGCCTTGGCCGTTCAAAGGCACCGAAGGAGCCATTGGGCTCTACAATTGGATTGACAAGATGGAGACAGTTCTCTCCATCAGCGGATGTAGTGAAAACCAAAAGGTCCTTTACGCGACCTGCATGTTCCAAGAAGCAGCTTCGTCTTGGTGGAAGCTCCAAGTAAAGACTTTGGGGCGAGAAATTGCTCTTCACAAGACCTGGGAAGAATTGAAAGAAATGATGATGAGAAAGTTCTGCTCTCGCGCAGAAATTCAGAGCTTGCAACAAGAATTCTGGAACCACACCATGGTAGGAACGGATATCGATGCCTACACCAATCGTTTCAACGAGCTTTGCCAGCTGGTGCCAGACATGGCAAACACAGAAGAAAAGAAAATCGAGAGGTACATCTTTGGGTTACCTCCTGTCGTTAGAGTCCCGCTCAACGCCGCCGCACCTCCGACCTTTGACGAGGCGGTTGCGCGAGCCATCACCCTTACAAGGGATACGGTTCGTGCGGGTATGTTGACCGCTCGCTTGAACGAGCAGCGAACCTCTGACTCCAAGAGGAAATGGAACTCCCACCGAGGATCAGACTTCAAGCAGCCACCGCCCAAGAAGCAGGAAAGCACAAGGGTTTACGCGATTCAAGCCGCGGAACCATCAAGGAAAGGATACAGCGGGCCTCGCCCATGGTGCAGCAAATGCAAGTATCACCACGAGGGTGAATGCGCAAAAATCGAATGCGCCAAATGTGGCAGATCAGGACACAAGGCGATGAATTGTCGCATCAGAGAAGCTGGATCGAGCGACAGCTGCTACGCATGCGGGAAGCCTGGACACTTCAGTCGGGACTGCCCACAGAAAGGAAACCAAGCTCGCGGGAGAGCTTTTGTGATTGGCGCGGGTGAAGCAAAGGAAGAGCCGAATGTGGTAACCGGTACGTTTTTGCTTAACGGTCATTATGCATCTGTCTTATTTGATACTGGCGCTGACCTAAGTTTTATATCCCATGAGTTTAAAAACTCCCTGGGCTTAGCGACCAGTAGGCTAGACAAACCTTATACTATAGAACTAGCCAATGGTAGGCAGTTATGCGCGAATGAAAGGACTGAGCAATGCGTATTAGTCATGGGAGGTCATGAGTTCAATATAAACTTGTTGCCAATAGATTTGGGAAGTTTCGATATTGTGGTAGGTATGGATTGGTTGGTCGAGAATCTCGCGGAGATTGTTTGTCATGAGAAGCAGGTTCGGATTCCACTGTTGAACGGAGAAACTTTGATGATTCAAGGGGAAAGAAGGGGAGTTGCGACGAAACTGATTTCATGCCTAAAGGCGCGTAAGTGCCTAAGGAAAGGGTGCTACGCCTTCCTGGCGCATGTAGTAAAGAAAGGAGATGAGCGAAGAATTGAAGACTTACCAGTAGTGCGCGAATTTCCAGAAGTTTTTCCTGAAGATTTGCCCGGATTGCCGCCGCCGCGACAAGTCGAGTTTCATATTGATTTGGTCCCAGGAGCTGCGCCAGTAGCTCGAGCGCCTTATCGCTTAGCTCCATCTGAGATGCAAGAGCTATCCAATCAGTTACAGGAACTATTGGATAAGGGTTTCATACGCCCAAGCTTTTCACCTTGGGGAGCTCCAGTACTGTTTGTAAAGAAGAAGGATGGTTCGTTCCGGATGTGTATTGACTACAGGGAGCTGAACAAGCTGACAGTCAAAAATCGGTACCCCTTACCGAGGATTGACGACTTATTTGACCAGTTGCAGGGATCCAGTTATTATTCGAAGATAGATCTACGGTCAGGATACCACCAACTTAGGGTCCATGAGGAAGACGCGCCAAAGACAGCCTTCCGAACCAGATATGGCCATTATGAGTTCTTAGTGATGCCTTTCGGGCTAACTAATGCGCCGGCTATATTCATGGATCTGATGAACCGTGTATGCAAACCATATTTGGACAAGTTTGTGATTGTGTTTATAGATGATATTTTGATTTACTCTCGAACCAAGGCCGAGCATGAGCAACACCTGAGAATGATTTTGGAATTGTTAAGGAAAGAAAAGTTGTATGCGAAGTTTTCCAAGTGCGAGTTTTGGCTTAGAGAAGTTCACTTTCTCGGTCACGTTGTAAACGAGAAAGGAATACACGTCGATCCTTCTAAGGTTAAAGCCATCGAAAACTGGGAAGCGCCAAAAACCCCAACTGAGGTGAGGCAATTCCTTGGACTAGCTGGCTACTATCGACGCTTCATTGAGAACTTCTCCAAGATAGGTCTACCTCTGACCGCGCTAACTCAGAAAGACAAGGTGTTTATTTGGGGCGAGAATCAGGAAGCGGCATTTCAAATGTTGAAACAGAAGTTATGTAGTGCGCCAATTTTATCTTTACCAGAGGGGACGGATGACATCGTCGTTTACTGCGACGCTTCACACCAGGGACTCGGATGTGTCCTTATGCAGCGAGACAAAGTTATAGCGTATGCCTCGCGCCAACTTAAGGCCAATGAGAAGAACTACACAACGCATGATCTGGAACTTGGAGCTGTTGTCTTCGCGCTAAAAATTTGGCGCCATTACCTCTACGGTACGAAATGTGTAATCTTTACGGATCATAAGAGCCTCCAACATATTTTCGATCAGAAGGATTTAAACATGAGGCAACGAAGATGGGTTGAATTGTTGAATGATTATGATTGCGAGATCAAGTATCATCCGGGGAAAGCGAATGTGGTAGCAGACGCGCTAAGCAGAAAGGAGCGAATAAAAACGCTACGAGTCAAGGCTCTAAGGTTGACCATTCACGCAGATCTCTCTACCCGCATCCGAGACGCTCAGCAAGAAGCCTTGAAACCAGAGTTTGTTAAAAACGAAGCCCTTGGGGGAATGATTAAGAGTTTGGAACTGAAAGAGAACGGCAACCTATATTTCGCTAACCGCATATGGGTCCCTCTCAAGGGAGGATTGCGCGAGCAAGTTTTAAACGAAGCTCACAAGACGCGATATTCCGTACATCCTGGCGCAGACAAGATGTACCAAGATGTTAAAACGCTGTATTGGTGGCCCAATCTTAAAGGCGCCATCGCGACGTATGTCAGTAAGTGCCTGACGTGTTCGAAGGTAAAGGCTGAATATTAGAAACCATCAGGGTTGCTTCAACAGCCAGAAATTCCCATGTGGAAGTGGGAACAAATCTCTATGGACTTCATCACCAAACTACCAAGGACACCTGGGGGTTATGACACAATATGGGTTATTGTGGATCGGCTAACTAAGTCAGCGCACTTCCTGCCGATCAAGGAAACCGATAAGATGGAAAAGTTAGCCCGATTGTATATTCGAGAAGTAGTTTCAAAACATGGAGTCCCAGTGTCCATCATTTCTGATCGAGATAGTCGGTTTACATCAAGGTTTTGGAGATCGTTACAAGGAGCTCTAGGTACTCGCCTTGATATGAGTACAGCTTATCATCCTCAAACGGATGGGCAAAGCGAGCGAACAATCCAGACATTGGAAGATATGCTGCGCGCGTGCGCGATCGATTTTGGAGGTAGTTGGGATACCCACCTCCCGTTGGTTGAATTTTCTTACAATAACAGTTATCACACAAGCATTAAAGCTGCGCCGTTCGAAGCTTTGTATGGGCGCAAGTGTAGATCCCCACTGTGCTGGGCTGAAGTGGGTGAGAAGCAAATGACTGGTCCAGAATTGATCCAAGAAACAACAGACAAGATTTTTCAGATAAGGGATCGCCTTAAGACAGCGCGCGACAGACAGAAGAGTTATGCTGATATGAGAAGGAAACCGTTGGAGTTTCAAGTAGGGGATAAAGTACTATTGAAAGTCTCTCCATGGAAAGGAGTCCCCCGTTTCGGCAAGCGAGGAAAGTTGAATCCGCGCTACATTGGACCATTTGAGATCCTGGAAAGGATCGGTCCGGTTGCTTATAAACTTCGTTTACCCGCCGAACTCGGTGGAGTTCATGATACGTTTCATGTATCCAACCTCAAGAAATGTTTATCTGACGAAACGTTGATTTTACCGTTGGAAGAAATTCATATTGACAAACAGCTGCACTTCGTAGAAGAACCTATAGCCGTAACCGATTGGAAAGAACAAAGGTTGCGCAGAAGCAGAATCAAGTTGGTAAAAGTTCAATGGAACTCAAGGCGTGGGCCTGAATTCACTTGGGAAAGAGAAGATCAGATGCGCATAAAATACCCACACCTCTTTCAGAACATGGCTTCTGCCAGCAACGTCTCCTAAATTTCGGGACGAAATTCGTTTAACGAGGGGAGAATGTGACACCCGGTAAATTCCCAACCCCTTAAACTAAGTAATCAACCTAATAATTAGGTGATTGTATATATTATGCGCGCCATGTTAGTCAGCGCGTGCATTTGTTATGTGCGCCCTGCGCGAGCGCACTATGTTAAGAAATCAGCGCGGGCACATTATGTGCGCCCGGCGCGAACGTATGTTAGTCAGCGCGTGCATGTGTTATGTGCGCCCTGCGCAAGCGCACCATATTAAGAACCTGCGTGAGCATATGTTATATGCGCCATGCGAGAATGATTTGGCTTTATGTTTTCATGTAACCTAAACGTTATGATGGGTTGACCATCCCGCATGATGCTAAGGCGGGTGCATCCTACATCGTTTATGCGCGTGCGGAAGGGAACTAACCTACCCGCATGGCGGGAACGTTGAAAGCTAGTTTGTCTGAAGCTCCAGGATGGAATTGACTTCAACATGACTGATCACTATGTTGAAATACCAAGACCACCTGGAGAATCTACAAATGAAACTCAAATATCCCTAAACTGCGAGAAGGTTACGCACCTACCCGCAGCAAAGAAATGTTCTACACGCAGAAAGCTATGCGCACCAAGTTATACGCGCAGAACACTTAGTCAAAATGTTCAGATTTAAGGAAATTGTCCCCGCCCAAAAGAGGGCGGTAGCGTGTTTCAGAAAACTACTTTTTACTGTACACTGTCTAAAGCACTGAAAAAGCAAACTGTAAAAGTCAACTGCCAGCCACCCACTCTCACCAGCCACAGCCCTGCATGTCCTGTCCATATCAAATCAGAATCTTTAATCTACTTTTCTACTCTTTTTAATAAATAATAATAATTTCCATACTTTACCATCATTTCAAAAGATTACAATTCCCTAAAGCAAGGGATTGTGTTCCCTTGAGTTTGCCTATAAATTTGTAGCCTAAATTATCACCCAAAACACACTTCAAAGAACTACAAACTTGCACTAATCCTTTCCCAAGCATCCGTTGTTTCCAGCTCCGATCCTGTTACTAGGTAAGCCGAGAATATAACCTTGAAACCTACTATCCAACCCTTGTATTCTCCTATTTCTTGATCTTAATATATATACTTGTTATTTGATCGTATTCTAGACCTTCGATTCCGAGGCCAACACCAAGAAAACCCGAATCTCGATTAATCCCTTAACAAGAACCACAGGTGAGTCTCACAGCCCCTATTTTCACTGTTTTCACTATTTTAAACTGTTTTCGGGGCGAGGGACACGTACTTAAATAATGTTTTATCATGGTATACTTACAAGCTAAGCAAACGATTACGTGTTTAAGTTATGTTTCATGATGAGCAATGCGAACAGTTATCTATGGTTTTTTCGATGTTAGTGCACCAGATTCGAGTAAGTGATCACTTTACCATTGGAACTCTAAGGGTAGGGACTGCTGGTTTGATCCACCCACTCGTAGGGGTCGCACCTCTTTGCATGGACGAGTGCCTAGTATGGTCATGGGGCAGTACTATGGGTTTGAGCCCGCTCGTAGGGGTCGCGCCTCTTTGCATGGACGAGCGCCTTGTTTTCCGGCACAACGTCCGCGCGTAACCCGCGGGACGGAATTATTATTTTAGCTCGTAGGGGCAATGCCTCTTTGCATGGACGAGCACAGTTTCTCAGAATTGTTCGCGCGTAACCCGCGGGACAGTATCCTTAGCTCGTAGGGGCAATGCCTCTTTGCATAGACGAGCATAGTTTTCCAGAAACGTCTGCGCGTAACCCGCGGGACGGTATTACATTATTTTAGCTCGTAGTGGCAGCGCCACTTACACAGACGAGCACAGTTCCCAGAAATGTTCGCGCGTAACCCGCGGAACGGTTTTATCAGAATATGTAATATAACTGTCTTACCAAGCATGTGTTTTAATGATGCTAACAGAATATGTTTCAGAATGATTATGATGCAATACGATTTATCAAGTTACTAAAACTTGTGAACTCACTCAGTTTATACTGATTCAAATGTTTTTACGTGTCTTTCAGGAGATAACTAGGTAGCGCATGGAGTCACACTTAGAGCACCACACGCTGAACATCTAAAACAAGCTTTTGGAAGATTTTGGTTTTATCCCCTCGACGCGCACGGTTACCCGCCGCGCAAGGGGATATGGCGAGGAAATCTTCAGTTTTATACTTGGATGTTTCTTTTTGTAATCTTTGAACAATGTAATGTGTTTGTACTAAACTTCTCATGCGCAATAAAAATCTTTGAATGTTTTGCAATGGCCCGTGCTTAATTATCAATCCCCACTCGTGCGCGCCCGGCTGTTTCCGCCGCTCAGGGCCGGGTGTGACAGTACAGCTTGGCGACACTTATCAAGGACAAACTCGCGTACTTTCCCAAAATGAGTTGCACGTCGAGTTCGCGTTCTACTTACCCGTCCACATCTAGTGCAACCATTTCCAACACCACACCCCAATCTCAGTCCCATTAACCCAACAATCCCAACCTTCAAACGTTGTATTTTTTGGACTAATTTCCAACCATACTCTATGTATCATCGACGGTATCCACAATCAAAAGGTAACCTTTCTTGTTGACTCCGATAGCACACATAACATTATTCAACAGCGTGTGGCATCCTTGCTCAACTTACCGACAGACCAGATAGGCCCGTTTTCAGTCATGGTCAGTAGCTGGCAACACATTGCATGCACGTCCTAGTGTTCCCATGTCCCACTTGTCTTGAATAAAATTACTTTTTCGGTACCGTTTTACATGCTACCCGTTGAGGGTGCGGATAAAATTACTTGGACCGATCGTTGATGATTTTTTGGTTCCAAAGATAGCTTTCAAGATAAACGGGTCGAACTGTGTTTTGACAGGTGAACACCTTAATTGTGTTGTTACCCCTAGCACCCTTCACTGCCTACTTCGTGATGACTCAATTGCATCATTACACACCAAAACCACCATATTGCAATACTTCTCTTTTACACGACAAGCACCATATTCACACATTACAAGTAACCTACAATAGCTTTTTCGATATACCATCGTCCCTTCCACCTCCCCATGGCCATGGCCATCATATCCCGATATTACGCGATGCCAAACCGGTCAATGTTAAACCTTTTTGATACCCACACTTTCAAAAACAGATAATGACCGGCTTGATGTTAGACATTTCCCTCCAAAAGAATAATATCTTCATATTATATTAGAGTTTGTTATTTATAGATATAATCATTACGTGATATCATTCCTGTTTTGTTGTAATTTCATTTTGTAATATAGGATTCTAAATGTGTATATATTGTTTGTAATATCAATGTGAAGAATGCACTTTTGGTTGCAAATATCATCATCATCGTACTCAGTAAACCCCACCAATAGCAAAACTATGGTAGGGTCTGAGGAGGGTAAGATGTAGAAATCCTTACCTCTACCCCATAGGGACAGAGAGGCTTCTTCCGGTGAGACACCCGACTCGATAGTAGTTTTGCATCAAGCCTTGGACATAAGACACATAATACTCAACCATCGGGACACCGGCCTATTGGTGCATGTACCATTGTCTTTCGGCTATCAACGCCACCACATGATGCCTGATTAACCGACGCCACTTTTAACGTTATTTTCACGAGATTAGTAAAAAACGTCAAAATTAGTGCAATTTCACTTTTGCCCATGCGAGGGTTCACACATATATACATTATACGCGCGCACCGCAAGCAGGGCCACATTAATCAAGCCAGTAACCACATTAATCCATCAAACTTTTTTCATACGGCGCTAAAATTTTTCCGGCCACACCATGTCCACAACCAGCTCTCCCACTTCTTCCACCATCGGCCGCATCTTCTTCCCACCATCCTTTAAACTCACTGCCACGAACTATCCTAGCTGGAAGACGCAAATCAAAACCTTATTATACGGCCTTGAACTTTTCAAGTATATCGACGATACTATACCTGCACATGTTAGGGATTCGGGTGTTGCATAACACACACAAACACAATTTATCTGCAAGAGAAATAATAAACAAAGATAAACATGCGAGATTTATGTGGTTCGGTCGATTGACCTACGCCCATAGGCTACAACCAGGATAGTTTTCTTATTGCTTTCTGCCTCACTCGTGATGAAGAATTACAAGTACAAGGCTGAATATATATAGATACAAGATTAGGGGTTTCTAATTTTTCACCAAGAAAACTAATATAAGCTTTAATTAAAACAAAGGAGGCCACCCCATTTGATGTTCTGATATCTTGCTTCGTAGTTCTCTTGAACCGGGCCCAAAATAACCGAGTCTCCATGTTAAACACAACAATTTCCCACTTGGAGGCTTGATAATATTCAAACTCACTACCGTTGATCGTTTGTACCTCTTTTAATCTCCCTCATCTTCCTGGTTGCATATGCCTTCTCATCAGTTAACCTGAAGGTCCATTGAAGCTCTCTCGAACTCCAACACATCAGTGATGGCTACAACTGCCACCGACTTGTTCTTAGTCCCTACCGGCTCCCACTTACAGGAACTGCCGAATCCTAGAATACATTGATAACAAACAACACTCTTCATATTAAGCAGGAAATCTTATGGAAAGACTTTAACCACATAAATACTTGTTCTCTTAACCCACTATATGGTAACTCTAGCTAATGCTTTCACTGACTGACTACAAGTGCTCCGACTTCCACGAAAACCCCTAACTGGTTTCTCTAAACCTCTTCTAGCATGTTCAACCTGAATCTGACATGTGGCTCTGGGTTTATTCCTGTAAAACAAACATTCTTCTGTCCACTAGACTCTGTGAACCAGACTTTGGTCTTCTTCTGAACTGGGTCGACCACTCCCTCAGACGATAAACTAATCATATACCATGAACCCCTCTTTCTTCCTCGAGCGATGACAAGATTTCCCTTCACAACTTCCACCATCCGTTCCCAAATTTAACCTCATGACCCTGTTCATCCAACTTCCCGAAAAAAATCAACTTTTTTTTAAGCTTGGAATCACTATGACATCCTTCAAGGTCCATGAACCATCTGGAGTAATTAAATTCATGTCACCCATTCCTGTAACATCAAGAACATCATTGTTCGCCAGTCTAACCTTACCAAAATCACATTTCTTCAAATTTTACAATGCTTCATTACTGTGAGTAGCATTAATTGAAGCACCAGAATCCATGACTCACATGTAACATTCGTCAATTTCCAATTTTGAGACCCGACCAATTTCGGGGATTAATGTATTTCGACCTTTTAGCTATTATTAAATTTATGGATGTTGTACATTCGTCCCGGTTTGGTCATTGTAACAGTCACCTAGTTCGTTAAAGTTATTAAAGTTTATAAAGAGATAAATAAAATCATTTATTTTGTAGTTAACCAAATAACCAAGTGTGTATTAAATGAATCCGTCAATTAATTAATCTTCTGTTCAATATGTCATTTGAAATTTTTTTTTACAACTTTTAAACTTAAATAAATATGAAGGAAATATTGAGGAGGGGTTTGGATATGGTAGAAACCATGTGTTGGGTAGGAAATATAAGAAAAAATCCTAGCCATTCATTATTAGATCTAAGGGATGAGATTGTTTCATTCTAAGACAATAAGTTTTTCAATCTTTAAACGGTTGATAAAGAGCAAAAAGTTAAAGTGTTGGTTTTTTTTAAAAATGGACACCGCTTAAAAGTTGCCTCGATGTTAGTCTTCAACTAGTCGCCACCCTCACCAAAATGAATGCTCCCTAATTACACTCCACCTTATACTAATCAAAATTGAAGACAAAATGAGGCAATTGAAGATCATCGACGAGATTTCAACCACTAAGGGTCTTGTGTTTCTGTTGATTAGTGTGATTAAGGTAAAAAAAAACCCTTAAATTTTTGGCTGACAAATATTTTAGGTTTATGTCTAAATCGGAAGTTGTGCAGGCGCAATAAACCTAAAATTTTCCAAAATCGTAGTTGAATTGCTAAATTTTTTGTTGATGTGCACGGAGTTGGTGTGTTGACTTTACTTGGTTTTGGGGCGACGACGATTGGTGTTGGTAGGGTTGTGTTATACCATTAGTATAATTATATGTGTTGTATATTCCTATATTGTGATGGTTGGGCTTGTGTAGGTAACACAAATGTGTAGGTTAATGTGGTTGTTGGTTGGGCAAGCATTGTTAACAAATAACAAGAGGTTAGTGTTGGTTTGTTACAACTGGGTTGTGTTGGTTTGGTTGAATTTTGTTCTTGCCCTGTGCTGGTTAGGTGTATGTGTTGGAATGTCAGTCCACATGTGTTGTTAACATATTCAATAGGCTAGTGTTGGTTTGTACTAAGCAGGAAATGTTGGTTTATGCACAAATTTTATGTTTCAAACTAATGAAGATGTTGTTGTGTCAAGAGTGTCGTATGAGAGCTTGTACCCGGGTGTATCTATTCATGTGAGGGGTATTAAGATCTTGGGCTTTGGTACTGAACTCCGACGGCAAGTTTCGGTTTAGATATGACCCGTTAAGATTCTTTTGTCATGCGACATGCTGGTATAGCTTAACAAACTACGTTATTTGTTCGGGCTGAAAAGTATCAAAGTCGATGTGCTAGACAACCTTGGTGGTGATGAACATTTCATGTAAAACAATTGCCATTCATGGTATGTTTATTATACAACATGCACGTGTGTTATTTTATTGTATGTAGATACGTACTAATTATTTTTATATTTAAACAACATCACACCTTTTGTGATTACTTGACGGAGATATGTCATCCAATTGTGCCAAGGCTTAGAAGTAACAAACCAACACGTCTGAAAGTGAATTGGAGGATGTTAAATAATATCGCTGATTTCCGTGTGTTTCTAATTCGTCACACAGAAAAGTACAAGGGTAAGAAATTGATGGGCTGATATTGTGGTTTGGTGGCTGAGTCTAGTATGCAGAAAAATCAACTTAATTATCTGAGATTGAAATATATGTAAAAAATGCTGCTAGCTGATGTTAACATTTTGAGGGAGCATGTGATCAATGAAGTTTGTGTGTATGCTAGGATGAGCAATGTGGAAAAAGAAAAGCTGGAGGAAGGTGTGTTTTACACGATAAGTTACAGAGTTGAAAGGGTGCTCTAATTGGAATGGTTGTTTTTTGTGAGACTTATAAAAAATGTATTTTGAAATTCGTGTTTTGGTATCGATTGGCTATTTGAGAATTTATGTTTTCGGGTATGTTATGAATGCTAGTAGTTTTTAAAAAGCAAATATTTATGTTACGATCATTGTTAATGTTTAATTTGTTTTGTTAAAAGTGGAATCGTGTTTAACAAAAAAGCTCTATGTTAGACACAAGTACAATGTGTTGTTCGAAGTTAGTAGACAACACATATTTAATTGGTTGTTAATGTTCAATCTTTGTTTTTATTTATTCATAGAATGTGGATGTATGTATAACAAAAGAGTAGATTGTTAAGATATGTTACGTGCAGTGTAATGTAAATTGATAAATGTGAACACATTCAAGCTAAATCTTAGAATTATTCAGAAGAAAAAATAACAAAGCGATTAACAAAACCTGGTAAGTTTCATACAAGAAACTAGTAAATGTACAGATGGGTGTTTGAATTCTACAATATAATGAACAAATGATTGGATGAATGCAATGTTTTACAAGTAAATAAGCATCTAAAGTACAACAACCTGATTACCAAATAACAAGTCTGGATAGTAATGTAAAAAGTGATGAGATGAACCAAGGAAATGACTCACATGTTTAATATATCGTATAACAACACACACACACATATCGAATCTTAGTAAACAGCTGATTTAAAGTGGCACGTGTCGTTAAACCAAGTAATTATACGATTCCAAAAACATAACACCAAGTAAATAGTGGTTTTAGTGAATGCAAAAAAAACATAAGTGTTTTATATTAAGTTTTGGATAAAAACAACGAAAGTAAGTGAAATAATATAGTAATAAATTCTCGGAATTTTGTCGCATTTACACCAGTCGTGCTCTTCAGACCCACATAATTGGCATGTCCTCGGGGTCCGTGGTGATTTAGTTGTTATATGTTCATGAACGGATTTGAAGCGTTTCTTGGATACATGACCTTTAGTTCTAATGCCAAATGAAACACGAACAATGCCTTCAGAAGGTCGGTTATTCCCATTAAATTAGCAATCTGATTGAGGAGCTGACGCAGACTCATTTGCGTGAACCATATATCCTTGTACAATTTATCTAAGTAGAGACAACTAATCCATTTTCCCAATATCATAGTTCTCGTAGCATCTTGCTTAACAAATGGGTCTGTAAAAGCAAATTGTTTAACATATCAACACGAACATAAAACATTAGGATATCTTTAATTTTTCTTTGCATAACAAGTCAAATTAAATTAACATAAAAAAAACACATACAATTATTATAACGGTATTAGTAATCAAGTAGTGCATGTAAAATAACACACACCTAATATGTCACACTACAGTTAGGATTAATCTGTTAAAACAACACATATTGGCTAAACAAACCTGAATATATATATATTCTTTGTAGTGATTGTGTTTAGCAGAACAACACAAACAATCTGAAAAACAGCACATGTGTAGGTTTACTGTGATAAACAAAAATGAATGTTTTCAGTTTATCTATTATGTTTAGGATAACAACAAAAACAATCTGGAAAACAACACATGTGTAGGGTTGGTTCGATAAAGTGTTTAAACTACGTTTAGGATTACTTTGTAAATGCAACACATGTTGGATAAATAAACCTGAATTTTTTCAGTTTATCTTTTATGTTTAGCATATCACACACTATCTGGAAAACAACACATTTGTAGGGTTGGTTTGATAAGGTGTTTATTCTTGTAACAAAAATTAGAAACCCTAAACTAACGGAATCAATAAGTTTATCAATCGACAAGAGTTTGGTACTTGTGAACAACACAATCAAACAGTAAAATATTGATAAACATATATATGTACCTGGTTCAACCGGATTGTCCATTCAAACAATGCAAAGTCTTATGTTGAACGATTGAAACTTCTTTATTCTTATCATGATGTGATAAAAAAATAATATATTGTTTCTAGCGCCTAACTTATAGCATAAGAGATCACGGAAAATTGTAACTGATGGTGCTTGAGTACAGGAATTAGGAATTGAATAGATTAGATTTTACAATATTGTCCTTTCTTATTTAATTATTATTTTTCATTTGCTTGATTTTGATTGGTTCTTAAATTTCTCACCAAAATAACACTTTGTATTTGATCCTTGCTCTATTGGGGAGTCTTAATGAAAATTTGGTAATTAATTCCATAACTTTGAAATCTTTATGAATGGTGGTAAAGGAGTCAGCACATTTTGCTTCAACAGTAGCGTGAGACTAGGAGGAGCTATTTTGACTCACTTATATCTTATCTATTAACAACCATTAATTTGCTTTAAACCATATTAACGTTTCAATTCAAAACCTTAACTGTCAATAAACATTAGTTTCATAAATGACTTTTTAATGCAAATTAATCATGGGTTGTTATAAGACAGAATCAATCCAATTATATATTTAGACACAATCCTCTCATGGGTTGTTATAAGAAGGAATTAAACCCAATAACACCCACACCCTCTATCGACACCAACGGTAAATCTACCCCTGAACCCGAATATACCACTTGGTTCCATCAAGATCGTTTATTGTTTGGAGCACTTGTTTGTAGCCTTTCCCCTCCCTTCGTCTCATTAATCACTAACGCCAAGTCCTCTTTTGAGGCGTGGAAAATTCTTTCCGATACCTATGCCTCAACTTCTCGTGGGCATAAACAATTTCAACATCGACTTAAACAATCTTCTAAAAGCCTGAATCAAACTATTACTGAGTATATGTAATCGGTTGAAACCATCGCCGATGAACTCTCAATTCTCGGCAAAACCCCATGTCCAGAAGATCTCACTAACGTCATCTTGAATGGTTTAGATCAGTCCTCATACCAAATATCATAGAAGGGGTTCACGCAAGAGACACTCCCATATCATTTCATGAGCTCCATGAGAAACTCATTAACAAAGAGTTAACATTGGCTCAAAAACCATCCCCTGCTTTCAACTTGCATAATCCCACAACTGTATTTGCTGCTCACACTCGCCCCACAGCCCACACACAAAACTTGGCATAACAAGCATACTTCACAAACCATTGGATTTTTACCTACTCCCAAACACCCCAAGCATCCTCCAACCCAAACGCCACCGGCCGCCAATTTTTGAGAAAATGTCAGTTTTGTTTTAAAAAAGGTCACTCACTTACATCGTGCCATGCCTTTAAAAGGATGTATCCCCAAATAATTTTACCATCCGTACCGAAACAATCCACCACATGCACACATGATGACCGCTACATATACTACCACTGTTGGGAATCACCCTTGATTGTTTAATAGTGGTGCTTCCCACCACATCATTAATGACCTCAACGCCCTATCACTTTATGCTCCATATGATGGCACCGAAGAACTCGTCATCATTGATGGTTCGTCTCTTAATATCACTCATCTCAGCTCATTAAGTCTTCATTTTGACTCTACTTCATTTGTTTCGCATAACGTTCTATGTGTTCCATATATCTTGTAATATCATATCAATCTCTTGCTTATGCCTAGATAACAATATAATAATCCATTTTTTTCTCTTAATTTTGTTAACAAGGATTGCCACTCCCACCTCCCGCTTCTTCGGATACAAGCTAAACACGGAATCTATGAACTCCGACCTAAATCACCACCTTCTACTATTCATGTTCCGAATAAGTCAACCTTGTGGAATCACCGTCTCGAACACCCACATTCACTAGTGTTGAAACATCTATCTTCAGTTATTTCGAATTTATCTCATTTTAATGGATCTTGTAATTTTTTGTTGCGTTAATAAAAGCCACAAGCTTCCATTTCATATCTTTTCTATTACTTCAAATGCACCATTACAACTCTTATTTTATGATGTTTGGTCTTACCCTATTATATCTTATGTTGGCTACAAATTTTATATAATTTTTGTTGACCACTATATAAGTATACTTGGATATACACGCTAAAAAAGAAATCCCACTCAAGCTCTCAAAAGTCCCCTTTGGCGCAAATCAATGCAAGATGAGTTTGACACCCTGCACCATAACTCAACTTGGTCTCTTGTTCCACCGGAATCCGCACCCAATATTATTGGTTGCAAGTGGGTTTTCCGAACCAAATTTAAACCAAATGAAACAGTCGATCGACTCAAGGCTCGATTAGTACCTAAATGTTTCCCCCAACGCCCGAGCCTCGACTATGTTGAAACCTTTAGCCCGGTTATAAAACCCGCCACCCTACGCCTCATCCTTTCTCTTTCAACCTCCCAAAATTGGTGTCTTCGTTGACTTGAAACCAACAGTGCCTTTCTTCAAGGTACTTTAGCCAAGGATGTCTTCATGACACAACCACATGGTTTTGACGATCCATGCATCCTTTCCAAATCCTGTTTGCAAATTAAACAAGGCCATATAGGTCCTTCTTAAAGAATCTCGTGCATGGTATGACGAACTTAAATCATACCTCACTCCTCACTTATGTTGGCTTCAATCCGACTATTTATGATCCTTCTCACTTTGTAAATCACCTCACTAAATCCCCATGTATCTCCTCATCTATGTAGATGGCATTATTCTTATCAGGCTTGACTCTTAACTTGTAAACCACTTGATCTTATCATTTGCTTCCCGGTTTTCCTTAAAAGATCTCGGTTCTTTATCCTACCTTTTATGTGTTGATGTTATCACTCACACCAATGGTCTTTGTTTTATCACAATCCAAATACATACTTAATTTGCTAACTAGAGCAAACATGAGTGATTGCAAGTCGGCGTCCACTCCCATATCTTTTTTGGACCGTCTCACTGTTACCGAAGGCACACCTCTATCATCCCCCCACTCAATGCAATGCCTTTGTTGGGGCGTCTCTTTACCTTTCTCTTACGAGACCCGATGTCGCCATTGAGGTAAAAAAACTCTCAAAGTTCATGCTTTCTCCAACCAACTTAAATTGGGCTCTATCACACCTCGCCTCGGCAGAATCGCGAGGGAATCGAACATGGACATCAAAGCATATGATTATCGTAAAAAAACACACACGCAATTGGATACATAGATTAAAATTCAGATTTTACATCTCAAAATCAAGTTTATGTATTAAATCGTTTAAGAAAAGACATGGTTTCTAAGATTTCACTCATATGACCTAATATGTTGGGTTATGCAAGTAAAATCCTTCGAAATTTGTATCCGAATTTTGTGTGAATGTTTTCCTATGATGTTTTCCACTTGTATGGTCGTGCCTTAATAACCTGAAAAACATACTTAAAAGTGTGAACACGAGGTTGGTGAGTTCACAGGTTTTGTATCGATAATGTAAAAGCATTTCCCATAAAAACGTTAAAAATGTATATGTTGCAATAGCTTTAAACTGTTTCCCTTAAACGTAGCCATAACGTATGAAAAATGTACTCTTGAAAAACAGTATAAACATTACCATAATGCATGAAAACGTATCCTTGAAAACGACATAAACATGGCCATATAATTTATGAAAGTGTATCCTTCAAAATGATATGAACGTGGTCATTATGTATGAAAACGTATCCTTGAAAATGATACATATATGTATTTATAAGATGTACGAACATAAATGAAATATAACCTATTCGTAAGCATGCAAGACATACGAATGATATGTAATAACATGAGCCTATAACCAAACCAAACATATACGAGTTTGCCCAACAAAGTTTGGATAATAAACATTCACACGATACCGATGTTGGAGCGACTAACGGTGAAAAGGGCTTGCCGGGCCGATAGTACTATCGATATTTCCAACGACCTAAGATAGTTAATGGTTATATAACAATACACGGTCTTAACGAAACAACCCATGTATTACATAGAGTCGGTTTTCAATTATTGTTAACGTATAGTGAAGTAGATAACAATACGTTTCTTATAAATACGTTTTCCAAAAATAAGCGAGTATGCATAAGGTTCTTATACTACAATATAAAAAGAGTATTAGTGTGTTTCTTGTACCACATTATAAAAAAGTATGAGTATTTTTCACCCTCGAGTTTTTTTTTAAAACATTAAAACCGTAAATGGGGGCCATGTAGCTCACCTCTAAGTTTCCAATCAAGAAAGTCAGCGAATATTGAAAACAAGCGTGGGACTTCTCCTGACTGTGACCTAAATAATTAGGGTTAGTTAGAATCCCATATTAGAACATCAACTTACAAGTTTATCTTGTATAAAGTCCAACCAACTTAGACATAATAAAGTGTGTGTTTTGTTTTATTGTCTTTCCCATGAATCGTTGATGACTCGTGCATGTATTTTATTGTATGCTTAGTTTGGGATCGGTGTTCACATTAGTTATATATGTTAAATATACTAATACTAGTATATAATTCCTTATGAAAGCTTTGTATTGGGATTAGATTTATTTTAAGCTATCATTTGTTATTCCAAACTCTTACAGATTTTTCAGAAAATTTAGTTATTGATGTGATCTCATTTTCTCATACCAAACGAAAATTTAGCTTGAAATTTTTACCAAGTCTCAATATGTGTATTAGGTTTCCTAAAAACAAAGGATTGTACCTTTCAACTTTGGTTAAGTATCCAAAATCTATTAGTCTTTACAGGCATGTACCTCTCTAGACTCTTTGCTAGAAAACAAGTTGTAACATAGTAATAACCCACTCAAATGACATGCGTGAGAACAATTTTGTCATCTACATTCAATGTACAACATTTTAGACTCAAAATAGTAATAACATAGTAACATAGTAATAACCCACTCAAATGACATGCGTGAGAACAATTTTGTCATCTACATTCAATGTACAACATTTTAGACTCAAAATACAGGTTATTTGGATTAGTTATATTAAATATATGGCCACTACAACATGTACTAAGAAATTTGCGAAAAGGGCAGTTTTGACACCATCTTGTATAGCATAACTTTTTAGGGATCATTTCAGGTCAAAATCACGTGAGACTAAATGGGTTGGAAACTAGACTAAAAGTGGTGTATGTTGGGCTATTCAAACGTCCATTTTGACCGGGTTATGAATGAGTAATGACTCAATTAGCCGGGTCCATTGATTCGGCCAGAAGCTGTCTTGGTCATGTGTCCTTTCCATCACCTTTTTACCAACTTTACTTGACTACACTATTCGGAAAAACGACCACCTAGCCACGAACGGTAAACAAAAAATGCGGAATTAATTTTCGTTTGGCTAAACTTTTTCCCGACTCGAATGAACCAATGAGGATGCAAACAAATAAGGTAACTTAAAGTAAATTAGACACAATAATTTTAGCGCGGAAAACCTCTCAAGGAGAGAGTAAAAACCACGGGAATACTAGAGTCGCTTCAAATTCACTATCACCAATAATAGCAATACAAAGTTCTTCTCTAGATAAAACTAGAGGCATACACAAATAATCATATACTTGGTACAAACTAACATCAAGTATATGGAATCAAACAAAGAGTAAGAGGTAACACCAACAAGAAAATATCAGTCTCTGGAACGTATCTTATCTTCAAAACACCATAGGAATAAAGCACCAAAACTTTCTCTCTGTCTCTGGTTGTCTTCGACAGTAGCAAAGAAAAGAACCAAAGAAAAAACCGAAAGAAGTTCCTGGTTTCTTTTCTTGTGTAACGGCTGAAGAGGAATAATTAAAATTGTTCTTTAAATTCATTTATATATATATATATATATATATATATATATATATATATATATATATATATATATATATATATATATATATATATATATATGTCGGCAGAATGCAACACCCAAAGAAATAACCTATTTCTTTTGTTTCTTGTGTTGAACGTCAAAGCCCACCAAGAAAAATAATCACAACTTAAATTTGTGTCATGGGGCCCACAAGAACTCCCCAACCAAAATGCTTCATTGGATGGTGAGAAAATATATTTCTTTTCTTTTTCTTTTATATTTATTACTAAATAATATCTAATAATAATAGTTAATGACCCATGTAATATATAAATGTTGGGTTTTCTCATGGGCAAAAACACCCAACAAATCTCCCCCTTTTTGTCTATGAGAAAGAACTCATCATCCCGGTGGGTAACAAATCTTCAGTTTCTCCCTTGCCAAAGCTTTTTTCAACATATCGGAACAATTATCATCGGTGTGAATTTTATCAAGTTCAAACAACTTGTCTTCGATTGCATATCTAATCCAATGATACCTCACATCAATATGTTTTGTTCTCTTATGTAACATAGAGTTCTTAGCAAGGTGAATAGCACTTTGTTCTCTTATGTAGCATAAAGCCAATTTCTTACATAAATCTTTTCAACCACAATAATTCTTTGCATGCTTCTGTTGATGCCATATACTCTGCCTTGGTAGTAGACAAAGCAACACACTTTTGCAGTCTTGACTGCCATGAACGACTCCCCCTGCAAATAACATCAAATATCCAGAAGTGGTTTTTATGTTGTCCTTATTTCCTACCATATCAGAATCCGTGTAAGCAACAAGCATTGACTCCCCATTTCCAAACGTTTCCCCACTTAACTGCTTCCCAATGCTTCTTACCCGTGTTTGACAAGAACAGACTAACAACACCTACTGCATGGGAATTATCTGGCCGTGTACATACCAACATACATCAAGCTTCCAACCGCTGATGTATATGGAACACCATCCATTTCTTCAATCTCTTTCTCAGAAGTAGGGCAATCTTTTTCAGTTACTTAAAGTTGGGAGTAAGAGGTGTACTAACCACATTAACTTTAGACATCTTGAATCTGCTAAGCACCTTCCCATTGTATTGCTCTTTTGACATGTGCAACTTTTTTGAAGCTCTATCTTTAGTAATCCGAATGCCAAGAATATTCTTAGTTGTCCCCAAGTCTTTCATAGAAAATGACTTGCTTAATTCTTTCTTCAGCTGGACAAGTCTTTCTACATTCTTGCCAACAATCAACATATCATCAACATAAAGCAATAAAATGATGAAATCATCATCACCAAACCTCATAAAGAAAACACAGTTATCAGACGCAGTCGTTTGCTGTCCTTGCTTCCCCATAGCTGACTCAAATTTATTGTAACACTGTCTCGGTGCTTGCTTCAACCCATAAACACTTTTATGAAGTTTACACACATAATCTTCTTAATTTTTAACCTGAAAACCATCAGGTTGCTCCATATAGATTTCTTTATCTAGATCACCATGGAGGATGTTGAGTCAAGATTTGACCTAAGGGAGATATATGGAAGATTGGAATCTTCTCAACCTCCTCAGAATTCGCTAAGTATGGATTCGGGCACACCTTAGACTTCCGAGCAAGCTTTTACTTAGCCGGGTACGATATTTTGTCTATCGGGCAAGGTTATCTTTTAGAATTCTTCTTAAGTGAATATCCGAGCAGGGTTCATTATTTAGTGTTATGCCAAGCAAGGTTCACTAGTTAATATAAACCCGGGCAAGGATCACTTTGTCAAGCAAGATTGTTCTTCACCGAGCATGGTTTACTTTCAAGTAAGCTTTTGGCTAACCAATCTCATGAAGCCAAGTGATTGGAAGACCGGGCAAGGTATTCTTTAATAATACAGGGGTCCAAGTAGGCTTGATGTTTTAATGGAATATCTTTAAGTAACATCGAGCAAGGTTCAACTCAAGCAAGGAACAGTGCTGCCGAGCACACTTTGCTAATAAGCTATTCTCTAGCAAAGAGTTGAAAGGGACCATTAAAGAACAAGGTTGCTCATAAGAATTTGTCGGGCAAAGTCTGACAAAGTCAAGAAGATTGAAGTCTACCCGGTATACTCTTCAAGTAAAGTCTACCCGGAAACTGATCCCGGGCACACATCTATGTTACCAAGTGCTGAAGGAAGGCAGAGTACAAAGTATACTCGGAAAATGAATATTGTTGCAAAGCCTACCCAGAAGACTTGTTTTACACTTAGAATATCTTTGTATATGTAATTTGAATATGTTTTATCATTTAGGGTTTCTAGAAGGAATGACAGCTGTAAAGGAGGTGTCAGGCCTATAAAAGGAATAATTAGGGCACACCTCCTAAGAGAGACAGACTCATTAATTCAAAGAGAATATTTGAGTGTGATGGCTGTCTTAGAATCGTACGGATATAACTTTCCTATCAAGAAACCCTAAATCGATTACCTTTGTATGATGAACATTATATGAATGGAAATCTTTTGAGTGGATCTTGTGTGTGTTAGTTTGATTATTGTTAGAAACTACCCTGTTTATTATTGATTCCTCCTTTAATAAACAGTAATCTTTCTAAATATAGCCACCCGTCATTAACTCCCTTGTCGACACATTTATTTGTGTGAGTTATGACTTGATTTGTGTAAGATCTACCTGAAATCGGGACCTGACAAGTGGTATCAGAGCTTGTTGCTGCTATTTTGGAAAGATTCATGTTGCTGATTGAAGATTTGAAGAAAGATGACGTAAGCAGACCACTGTTCCATTGAAACGTAACGCCAACAGCTCTGTTCTTTATTTTTCTTCCAGATCTACAATCTTTTGGTGTCTTCTCTTCCTTATTTTATTTAAAGTGTTAATTTTTATATATAAATCTTGTTCTAATCGCATCAGACACATCATATCTGAACAACCGGTTTTCAGATCTGATTATTTTTGAACTCTGTTTTTACAAAGAAACTATTTTGATTTCTCAAAATTCCTGGTTACGAAGAACAAGAAGTGTCTACTAAAAAGATTCCTAGACTGTATGGACAGGAAAATTTCACAAAATGGAAGGTCTTGTTTGAAGCAGTCATTTTCTATAATGATGTGGATATGTGGAAGTTAATCAAGGAAGGTCCATAAGGCACTGAAGAGGATGGTGCAAATCAAGTTGCAACTGCAGCCGTAAGAGAAAGAATGAGAAAAGTAGATGACAAGGCTTTAGCAATGTTAAAGTTAGGTCTGTCTTGGGAGATACTCACCAAGGTTGCACATCATCCCAATGCAAAAGCAATGTATGATGCAATCCTTAAAATGTTTGAAGGAAACACTGAGCTAAAAAACATCAAGAAGGAGAGACTGAAACAACAATTAGAGAGGTTTAAGTATAAAGATGGAGAAAGGTTGAAGTCTATTCTTGAAAGGTTCTTAGCAATAGTGAATGATCTCAGGACCACAGACTATGTCATGACTGACTTTGATTTGAATACCAAGCTGCTCAACTCAATGCCAAAGGAATGGTACACTGCTTGCAAATTCATCCTTCAAAAGCACAACTTCATTGATTTGAAATTGGATGATGTAGTGTACTTCCTTCAGGCTGTAGAGATTGAGATGATAGAAAATGAGATGATTAAGGAGGAAAGACCTTGCTTCAATGTTTCAAATGCATTGGTTGCACCCATGGTAAATTTGACTACCAAGATCAACAGCAAATTCCCATTATTGAAGAGCCTGTTGAGCTTAATGCTGATACTCCAAAATCTTTTGTTGGTAGTAGCAAAAGTAATCTTGGAAACCAGCAAAGATTCAATGTGAAACTTATTGATGACACTGATTATGCCTCAATGGCAAGTGGGCATGTACCTCATACTAGTGGTGGAAATAGTCAAGGCAGTGAAACACATGGCTTGTTTTCAATGTTTACAGAGTCATATAATGCTTTTGTTGCAAAAAATTTAATTCACACAAGTGTGGTACAAGATGTTCTTGAGCAGATAAATGCTGATGACTTGGAGGACATGGATTTGAAGTGGCAAGCAGCCATGTTGGCTCTTAGAAGCAAGAGGCTATACAACAGGACTGGTAGGTCACTCCTATCAGGGCCTAATGAAAGAATTGGTTTTGATAAGTCAAAAGCCATTTGATATAATTGTCAACAGCCTGGTCTTTTTGCTAGAGAATGTAACATGCCAAGAAACTTTCAAATGAACCAGTTTCAAAACCAACCAAGAAATCAGCAACCTCAATATCAACAGAATCAGTAGAGAACCAACAACAACAACTTCAACAACAACTTTAACAACAATCCCAACAACTATAATCCCAACTTCAACAACTTCCAGCCTCAAATGAACAATCATAATCAAGGAGTGCCAAAGAATCAAGGGTTTCAAAGAAACAACGACCAAAACCTTCAAACTGTTCCAAACAACCAAAATCGGATCAGAAATCAAGGTAATGTTGTTGTAACTACACAACATAAGGGTAGCTTTGATTGGAGCAATCATGAAGAAGACATTGCATATGATATAAAGAAAGCAAATGTGGCATTCATGGCCATAATTGAGAAAGAAACTGGATCATCATCTCAGGTACACTCTGCTCCTACTATTGGTTTAAATAAAATCATCAATGAGTTAAAAGTAAAAGTAGGCAAGATGGAAAGTGAGTGTTTCAAGAAATAAAGTATTATCAATGGCTATGAGGCTAGTGAGATGATTAGTGAAGAAAGGATGAAGAGTCTTGAAGATGACTGTATCAGTAGTTACAGAGCTCAGAAAAGGTTCACAACTGAAATAGAAAGGTTGAAGAAAATGATTCTAGAAGAAAAGGTACAAAACACAAAACTGCAAGTTGAGAATGAATTCTTGAAGAACTTGGTCTCCACTTGAAATATATGTGGTATTCTAAACCAAGTACAAGAGAAAGACAAATACAAAGCAGTACCACCACCATTCAACAACAACTTTATGCCAAAAGTTGATAAAGAGAAAAGAAATGCATATCTACTGTTGGAATTACGTATGCCCGAGACACATACTTATACTAATGTGGCTAACTGTGTTTGGTCCAAGTCGGGTCATACCCAATAACAAGCTAGACGACACCAAATGTATTCTTTTAACGATTTGATCATTTAAATGAATACCGAACACTACGTGTTTAGAAAATTGGTTTTCTAAACAAACACACTTGAGGATTCAAATAAATTATTTGGATAATTTGTTTATATAAACTAATTATTTAATTGGTTAAATAATTAAATAGATGTATGCACATTTTATGAAAATGAGTTTTATAAAATGAATGGAGATGTTTTAAATGTTAAAACACAAAACAAAAAAAAAAAAAAAAAAAAAAGGAAACATAACAAAACCGGCCACCCATGTGGGGGTGGTGGTTTTGCCCAATCAAAGACCAAGATACTCTTTGGTTCTCCTTTTATGTTCCTCCATTCAACACACATGCATTTGGGTCTTGTTTTTGAATCCTTTCAAGTATAATCAAGCTTAAAAACTCTCTCTTTCTCCCTAATTAATCACGGCAGCAGCAGCAAAAAAAAAAGGGGTTTTGTGAGCTTGTTTTGGTGTTCAAGAATCCTAGCAAATAACTTGGTGTTGTTGCAAAAGGCTTGGGGTATCACTCTCTTGAGGTTTTCTTCTTTGGAGGCTTGCCTTTCATCCATCATCCCCTTCAACAACCTACATCATCCTATAAGGTATAAGGAGGTACATTTACATTTTGTGAGCATATTGTTCTTGTAATATTGATCCTTGTTCATTGGGTTTTAATTTTAACATAATGGTATGTTCATAACAAGTTTTAAAATCTAAGCTTCCGTTGCGTTTTCTTGTTAAAATGGTTAACTTGAACTTTGATAAGCTTGTATAAAACCCAACAATGGCATCAAGAGCCGGTTACAAGGACTTATGCTCCTTGCATGTTCATAAATTTCGGATTTTTTCATGGGTGAAAAGGGGGTCCGAAATTTTGGTGGATTTAACCCCTCATGGTTTTGTAAGATCTTGACATGCATGCAAAGATCTTAGGAAACCATTTAACATTTGGATGTTGAAAATATCAAAATTGCTTTTTTGGGGGGGGGGGGTTTTGGGCCGTAGCCTCTTGGGGGGGGGGGGGGGCCGATTCCTTTTGATGTTTTTGGGCAATGGTTGCTTAGGTTGCATGCTTAGAACATTTGGTATGTTTGGATGTGTCATAACCGAAACCGAGACCTTGGATGTGTTGATTGTTGTTATGTGTATGTTGGTTATATTTATTATTCAATATGGTTGTAATAATTCATATTTTAGGCTTGTGTAATTTATTTATTCATAAGTTGGTATGTAATAAATAGATTAGTTGCATTTTCTTTGTTTTAGAAAAATATGTATTAGGATACATTTTGTAAAAAATTGAAGATGCAAGAATTGGTGGATTTGGGCCTTGGACCAAATTTTGGGCTTGTTGGGCCTCACCGGCCCATCATGGGATTCAAGCCCATTAAGCCCATAAATTTCACTCTTGGGCCCAAGAAGACTTTTGGAAGTTTGGAGCCCATTTACAAGCCCAACAAGAACACAACAACTTGGAAAGGATACTTGAAGCATTTGGATGCAAGATCAAGTGGAGTCAACATTCCATCCTTGTGTCATGTTTTGTCCCTTAGGTGAGACTTATGACCTATACTTGTTTCGGCTAACAAGTATGGTCAAACTTAGCGGTTCTCGGTTATGACTATATTTTGCATGTATGCTTGGTTGTTTGTTTTACTTTATGTAATGTGTGGTTGATAGATATTAGGATATCCAAACCGTCACATAGGAACGACAACTAGCATAAAACGGGTTCTAATATATATTTGGTAATATCGCGTCAATTAGTTAATAAAATGGGTTTATTAAAACTAAGCGATTACTCACATATAATAAAATTGGTTTTATTATAACTAGAACCTTGAAAATTGGTTTTCAAAATCGCCATATTACTAAATGCATGTTAGGATATGGCATAATGTTTTTCAAACTAGAATATTGGAAAACTTTAAAAATCCCTTTTTCATAATTACCAAGGAAACAAGTCTAACACCATCCTTTTGTATGACACTTAACGTATTAGGGAACTTTAAATGGGATAAAGGTCACCTAACCATTTTGAGCAAACTAATATACTTAGGGTAATATTAACATATTTGTGGGATAAAGGTCACCTAACCACTTGTATGTTAATCTTACATGTTTATACAAGTAGGACGACTTGAATTGGAAACCATGTGATAAAGGTCACCTAAGCATGGGGTCCAATGGTGTTGATGGGATAAACATGCCAACACGAAATAAGGATTTCGAATGGTCCCATACCTCTAGAAGTTGCAAAGGGTTGCAATCGTCAAGGTTGACTACCTTGTTAAATCAAATAACGGGATAAAGGTCACCTAACCGAAATTTGATTTATCGTTGGATTCTAAAATTTAATTATTATTTTAAAATTTGGAATAAAAGGGTATTAATAATTAAAATTGTTTATAATACTAAATAAAACTTTGTTAAATTTTGTAGATGGCCGCTAACAATGCAAACACCTCTACCCATAACACCCGTAACCTATCCTTAAGAACCATCCTTGAAAAGGATCGTCTAAACCATAATAACTTTATGGATTGGTATCGC
>NW_027501780.1:0-61219 GCF_021521415.1 Bidens hawaiensis
TAAGTGATAGCAAGGGAAACGAACCCCGAGCTGACCTTGCACTGATTGCCTACAAAACAGTGAGTTTCATGACCCCTCTTTTCAAACTGTGTTACGAACTTTTGGGGTGAAATGCATGTTTATATACGTTTATCTATCTGAGAACGGTTCAGGATATAAATTATCTGAACGTCCTTATACGAAAAGTACCTATAAATATAATGATTGACTACGTGCTGATGAAAGGTGATTAGTATTGTTGATTGATATATTAAATGGAGATAGTACGAATGAAAAAACATAATGAAATTACACGTGACAACATGTTTATACAAACACGTTACATACTGTTAAACATAACTAATTTGGGGAACAACGTGGTCTGTAATGGCCATGGGATAACGTGGTATGGCACAACAGTAACAAACTAAAGTTGAGTATGGCCTATGAGCCAAGTTCTGCTGCAACTTACTAAACTAAAGTTGAGTATGACCTATGAGCCAAGTTCTGCTGCAACTTATTAAACTAAAGTTGAGTATGGCCTATGAGCCAAGTTTTGTTGCAACTAAACAAACTAACTTGATTATGACATGATTGCCAAGAAAATATTGTGATTATACATATTGTGGGTAGAAGGGGGGCCACATTGATTGGTGATACGTGATAAATACTATATATGTGTGTGAGTGTGTATATGTATACACACACATACTATGTGGATAGGCTTAGGAAATACTATGTGTAGAAATACTAATTATTTGTGTATACACCGTGTAACGATTAAGTTTATGTGGAACCATTGTGGGCGGAAAGGGGGTCATATGGTTGATTTTACGTGGAACCGTTGTGGGCAGAAGGGGGGACACAGTGGTTGATTTTACGTGGAAAATGAATGCACGTAGTACGAACGAACAGCCACGATTTTATCGTAATTTCAATCTTTATCATAAACTTATACACATACATATGTGTATACAAAGACACAGATGTACATATATAAACATAAATACATTTTCTTACATATGCTCGTACATACAAACTATGATTGTGTAGTACGCATAATTCATTTCGTTAAAACTTATGAAACTCACCAACTATTCGTAGTTGACCTATTTTTAACGTTCTTTTCAGGTAATTAGAAAAGTGGAATAGATTGCTTATGTATTACATGTTTGGATTGTGATCGATGCTGTGAGCATTCGAGTATGAAGTGAAGTAGTTAACGGACTAGTTTTGATTGTATCACCTAGTTTGTAAAAAATGTTAGAACAATGTAATATATTGTAAATTAGTTAATGATGTTTCTTTATGAACAATGTATTTGATACCAGTTGTGTCTGCTACACTACCGTTTTACGCTTCCTCAAATCGCTTAACGGGGTGTGACATTATCTTAAGTTATCTTAAGTTTTCCGTTTATGCATTGTATCGACTCTTTAATTATTTGTGATATTGGATTATTTGAATTTGAATATTTTGAGTGTTTCATCTCCCGAATAAAGTTTCTTATATCAAAGTTAATTTATTAGGATCTTGTAACTCTATCTCATTTCCTTATTCTCGATAATCACGATTCATAACAACATATATATCACGAAATTTGTTTCCTTTCAATTTTCAAAATTGTACTACTATAAGCAAAAGATGTTTTAGAAATTTCACGGTTTTATCAATCCAACTCGAACAATTATTAATTATCTTTTGAATTTATATTTGAAATTATCAAAACATTTGCTTTCTCTTAAAAATTTTGTTTTCAATGTTTTATAACCTACACGATGAAACGGATTATGCGGACCATCTGACGATAAATGTAATTATGGTCGCGAACATAATTATCTAAGTCATCGCATGGAAATCATAATAAGTACAATTTTGTGTAAGACCCCGAATCCTGGGAATCCTACAGTTGGTAATCACGTTCACAAATTCTCAAAAATTTAAAGTCAAACCATTTCATCTTATTAAAATCATTTCAGAGTAATAAACAACGGAAAATCACAAGTACTAAAACCAAGTTCCCAAAACCATAATTTAAATGTTTAAAGTAATAAATGAAAAGAAAACAGTTTGCGTATTAATCTCCGACTGGTTATGCCTTCAACCGTCCAAGTAGTCTCGAGCACGTCCAAGCGGTAAGCATCCTCCTCTAAACCTGAAACTCACACTAACGTACACACAAAGTCAGCTTGAGCTCAGTGAGTTCAAGTTTTAATAATAGATATTTAAATAAATCATTCCAAGGTTTAAATATAAAAACGGGATTATAAAACATTTCAAGAGTCTAAAATATAATACGGGATACGAACAGTTAGGCCATCATCAACACTAAGTATTCGTACTCAGACATCTATGTACATCCATTTATTTATATCCTTATAAATACCATCCAAATAATATTAACATCAATGTTTAGCACACGTACAACCCAAACACGTAACATCCCTATATATATAACAATATATATATATATATATATATATATATATATAATATATATATATATATATATATATATATATATATAACATCCACGTATAACATTCAGGGTCGAGCACACTTACAACCCAAACACGTAACATCCGATGATGATCATGTCACACGAGCCTCCCCCCTCACGGGCTTTTCAGGACCCGCCACAGGATTTAGGAACATGAGTCGTATAGTTTGGCCCGGACAAGATCACCATCCATCCGTAACGCAACACGAGCCTCCCACCCCAAGTCATCCCAAGTAATATATTTGACTCGGTCGCGGTTTAACATACCAAACACGTGATACGGGCCTCCTCACCCCGGGTCTTCCCCAAGTAATATATTTGACCCGACCACGGTTTATAGAACGGCGGGCCTCCTCACCCTGGGTCTTCCCCGAGTAATATATTTGACCTAGTCACAGTTTACCAATACATACTCATTCACATACACACATACAAACATCTAATTTGAACATCCAACCAACAATATCACCACATGCAATCCATAAATAATGGATAATCTAGGCATTCAATAGTAAGCCTAATAGCAACCTCGAGGCTTAGAGCCCAAGTAAAATGTATAACCTTATGGGATATATGACCTTAAACGAGTCTAAAATGTCCTAAGGCATAAAATATAAGTTACACATGTCTTCATAAAGGCACAACCACAAACAAGATCATACAATACCAAACCAATAGTTTAAACGAATTAAAATCGGTTAAAATCATAATAAGGTGTGTATGCTAGCCCAAAACGTAAAAAGGTTAAATAGGGGCATCATGAACTCACCTGAAACGAGCCACACAAACACCAAAGAGTTTGAGAACTTCAAAGCCAATCCATAGTTTACAAGCCTAAGAAGATGACGGAGCACGAACTTCAATTATAACAGCCCCGAAAGATGCGAGAAAGGGCAGCCACCGGTTAAGCCTAAAACGAACTTATCGATCAATAACAAATATAACATGCAGATTTTAGCATGCAAAGATGTATTTTATTACATAGGAAAACCATGGAATTAAATTATTAAATTTTTACCAGGATTGCATAAATTTCTTAAGTTTATAAAAATATTTTTATTATATTTTTTTAGTAGACACAAAAATCATAAAAATTCCTCAAACACAGAAAGGTATGTGCAGCTATGTCAGTGCGCAACAAAATGGTTTTATTTTTATAAAATTCATTACCTAGCCAAATTAAACGATTCCAATTGGGTTTGGTTCCTAACTCAAAATATTAACTTCCAGAAGTGGAACCAACCAATTTAGACTTGTAAAAAAGGGTTATGATGTCGGGAAGATAGACCAGAATCCGTCATCCCGCATCAGCTTTGACACTCGATCTTATAAAATCATAAAAAGTATTCAAATCTCGTCCAAAAATTACATATTATACCTTTATGGAAACTAGACTCAAAGTAGAATATCATAGAAAAAGAATCGATCAAAAAAAATATATTTTAATTGAGTTACAGACCAAGAAATAAACGAGTACGAATCTGTTAGAAATTGTTATAATCAAAACTCAACCCTAACATGTTCAACAAAGGTTTTAATGGTGAAAAAGAGTTGTAGGATGATAGAACCGATCTTGAATTAGACTCGGGAGGCCGGAGAATGGCTGAAACCTGCATGGAAATCGAGAAGAGAGGGGGAGGGGGGCGCCGATCGGTGATGGGTTAGGGTTAGGGTTTAGTTTATTTATTTTTATATAAAATATATAACCAAATAACATTCTGGCCCCTCCACTTTACTAATCGTTTAACTTGTAAGAAAATTTAATTAAAATACGTTTACGAGGGTGGCAAGGAGCTCTCGGAAGAATGCCGGGTCAAGCCCGAAAGGTGCACACAACACTACAAGGTTAAACCTTTGGTCGGAAATTTACGAACGTTACATTTTGTGTCATAATCTAGAACCAAAAGTAGTTTAAGCAACGGTACAAATGTTGAGATGATAAGGACATGGTGGATACGCCGCTGGTACATCCTATATATAAGTGCCCTTTTCGGATTGTCATTTGAAACGTTGCTTTGATTATTAGAAGTTCTATGTTATGATATTTTCCTTAAAAAGTTTAATTATTTTCAAAATGATTATATTTTAGTTTTCCTTAATTTCGGGACGAAATTCCCTAAAGTAGGGGAGACTGTAACATCTCGGATTTTTGAAACCCGTATTTGTTTACATATAACCCGACCCGTAAATATTTTTAAATCTTTATTATTAATAAAAATCAAATATTTATAAGTATTAAAGTTTTCATGTTCACTTTTATACCCCTTATACTTTTCCTAATATACATTTCTTGTTTTAACTACAAAAGATTTAATATTTGACTGATTTACAAACTACAAGGACTTATATTGCCAAAAAATCAAAACATTCCACATTGAAACCGAAGCGTCGGGTGACCAAATTACCCTCTCCCCGTCGCGCAGCGCCACCAACACTCTGCACAATTCGTTTTAGTTTTATTCGTTTCCTAGTTTGTTTTTGCCCGAAATCGCTTATTTTTGGACCAAATCGAGTGTTTTTAGCCCCAAGAAAACTAATATAACCTAAATGCATGTCCATGTTCATTACCCTTTTCCCAAGAACGAATTTTACTGCTTGTATTGTGGATTTGGTCATTAACACTTGATTCGGTTTCCTAAAAGAGTAAACTGCATAAATATAGTTCGCTTTTGCATATATTATATAAACAACATCATATTCTTTTACCACAAACTTCCCAAAACCCTAAATATTCATCCCTCAGCCGTCATCATCCTCTGGCCCTTTTCATCCTGCTCGGTTTTGATTATTTGTTGAAGATACAAGTATTGAAGTTTGACTTTGATTATGCACCGACCTTTGACTCATCTTCTTGATCGATCCTTTCACTTTCTGGGTAAGTTGTAAACTGTAAAATCATTCATGTATATTCCCTAGTCAATAATCTTCAATCAACTTCGGTTGTTGAAGGGTGTTGGCTGGTTAATTCGCTTAAAACCTGTTAAAGGGAAAAACAGTCAATAAGTTTGACTATTCGTTTTCTCATAATTGTGTTCGTATTCAACGTTCGGTCTAGAAGACTTTTATTCTCGAAACGAAATTTTAAAAAGCTACCAACCAAAACCCGTCTTCCGACTCGCTCTTCGGATTCTGGTTAGTACCGACTCACTCAAATATTTAATTTAACATAACCGGAGTTCTAAACATCCGCTTGGATTGATTCCAGCGAAAACAAGTTCGTTTTTACTTATATTATCATATCTCAAAGTTTCAGTTTCTGATTGTTTATCTCGTTCGACATGTTAGTGGACGACTCGCTTAATTATTAACTCGCTTAACATTAATTTATTCACTTGCCTTTGGATTAAGGTGAGTTTTGTCATTCCCCTATTTTTCTAAGTTTTCACAACGTTTTGGGGTCATGTGCGTACTTATTAGTATTTCGTGTTATCTATATAACTCAAAAATAGCAAACGTGTAATTGTGTGTGGTTGATCAACTATACTTGTTACGTGCTTATTTGTTTACTTTATCGCATTCGGAGAGGTCCAATGTATTCCCTAGTATAGGGTGCTCATTACTATTTTTCTGCACCCGATTCTTTTGGAAACGGTCTTATTATTACTTTCTCATGGTTGATTACCTGCGCCCGATTCGCTTGGCAATGGTTAATTGACACTTTATTTGTTCACGGTTTGATTTATTTACCGCATTTATTACGTTTTTCTTATTTCTTTTATGTATTATATTAATATTATAACATTGCAAAAACTGGTGATAAACTCACTCGACATGTGTTGTTCACAAACTAGGTTGTCATTGAATTGAAGTTTGAAGTGTGGACACTTAGAAAGACCTTAGGATTTTAATGAAGACAATTATCATTTAATTGGTTTACCTGTTTTAAATAATTTATTTGTATTTTGAATATTTGCGCACTGTATTTTGAAATAAATAACTTAATAGGTATTGTCATATTTTATTTATGATAATATCTTCAAGTTGTGAACAATCATGCTCACGCCCTGACATTTCCACCTTTGGTTGTATTTTTTAGAACCCCCCCTCCCAGAATTTGTGTAAAAAATAAAACTAAAAAGGAAAAAAACTTTTATGTACAAATTTACATTAAAAATAGACTCAATCATCAAAATTGAGCATTTAAAAGAACCCTACAAGCACATTGAATCGAGCTATACCAAAAGGTTTGGTAAACAGGTCCGCGACATTATTATCAGTGTGGACCTGTTCCAAATGAATTAATTTACGCTCGACATAGTCTCGAATAAAATGAATTTTAATGCTAATGTGCTTGGTTTTAGAATGTTGAACTGGATTCTTAACAAAAGCAATGGCAGCATCATTATCACAGAAAACAGGTGTGTCAAGAAATTCAAATCATAGTCCAGCAATTGATGTTGCATTCAAATAACCTGTGAGCAGCATGCAGATACATACATACATACATACATACATACATACATACATACATACATACATACATACATACATACATACATACATACATACATATATATATGTATGTATGTATGTATTCAGCCTCAACAGTGGACATAGAAACGGTCTGTTGCTTCATACATTGCCATGATTTAAGCCCGTCTCCCAAGTACAGGCATCAAGCAGATTGTGGATTTTTTGTATATATCATAACCTCCATAGTTGGTGTCAGCATAAGCACATAAGTCAAATTCTAAATTCTTAGGATACCAAATACCAAACTTCGACATGCTTTTAGATATTTAAAAATTCTTTTAACAACAATTAAATGAGAGAGTTTAGGATTAGCCTGATAACGAGCACATTGACAGACTCCAAACACGATGTCAGGACGACTGACGGTCAGATACATCAGGGACCGATCATTGATCGATACAAAGTTTGATTTACGGGTTTCCCTTCTGCATTTGAATTTAGCATTGGTCTCTCAACCATAGGTGTCGAAGCAATCTTGGAGTCTTGCATCTCAAACTTGACCAAAATGTCTAACATAATTCCCTTGATACAACAACAGGTTTATGTCTATAAAGCAACTCATAGGGTGTCTTCATATGTTGTTTGTTAATAAGAACCTATTGAGCAGCTATAATTAATGTACAATTTCTTCCTTTAGCCACTCCATTTTGTTGTGGTGTTCTGGCAATACTGCATTGTCACCGTACCCCTTTTCAGCACATAAATGATTCAACACGGCGTTCTTGAATTCAGTACCATTGTAACACCGTATTCCCAACCTCAAGTTTGTCTGCTTTTCCATCAATACTATGAATCTTTTGATTAACTCTGCAGTCTCACTCTTTTTAGACAGAAAGAAAACCCAAGTGAAAGTGAGTAATTATCAGTAATAACCAAACAATAAGAATTACGAGAAATGCTAAGCATATTAACAGGACTAAGTAGATCCATATGAAGCAGTTGAAAAAAAGAATCAATAGTGTTAAGCAGTTTTGGTTTATGAGGTTTACGATGATGTTTTCCTTTAGAAAAAGCAACACATTTCTCAATAGTTATAGAATCCTTAATTGGAAATCCACAAACAATGTTATTTTTAGCAAGACGATTTAGATTTTTGACATTTGCATGACCTAAACGACGATGCCAAAGCATGGCATTGTGTTCTGACATTTTGAAAATAAGCAAGTGATTTCTTCGGGAACACATTGATTCATGTCGATTACGTATGCATTATCTTTCCTTTATGATCGAACAAGAACCTAGTCATCAGGTATGCCAATGCCCGGCTTTAAAATAAGGCATTCTTTATTTGTAAAATGAGTTAAAAAGCCTTTATCACAAATCTGAGAAACAATTAACAAACTGTGTTTCAATTCGAGAACATAATTCAAATTATCAAACTGTAAAACACCATTACTTACAGTACCCTTTTGAGTGATCTTTCCTCTTTCTCCTGTGACATTCATGACAAAATCAGTTGTGCCTTAGTATTTATTTATTGAATAAGCGATTAACCGCTTATTGCGTAACGAACAAACGAATAACCAAACGAGTCTGGTTATTACCCAGATATCCCGGGGGCCATCTTTAAGTGATATAAGTTTAATATAAGCCATCATATTGTTGTTATGGCCTTAGTACAATAGCAAACAAGTTCAATGAAAACATACTCATTTAACTACCCGCTATGACTTTAAACGCGAAAGTTAGTTCCCAAACAAGCATTGTATCATCCGTTAAGCCAAAAAAGACTTACAAAACATTTATTTGGGATGTTTTAAGAGATCTACAAAAATATTTTGGATTTTTACGACCAAATAGTATGTTTTTCTAAATTTACACAAAAATGGCCGAAAAACGCTCTTTTTCGTGCTGCTTGTCGCACCCGACACATTTTTCTCGCCAAAAACCAAACCCGAAATAAATTTGGACTCGGGATTTTACGTTCGGGCACGTAAAACGAGGAAAATGGGTCTAAGTGGGCCCAAAAAGGGTCCAGCCGCCAACTTGGACCAAGCCTTCCTTTTTGTATTTTCTTTTTAATTAAATACCTCTAGACCATTCTAACACCATCCATCTTCCTAAGACCTGCTCCCGCCCTCCTTTGATGTGTTTTGGTGCATCTGAGCTTGTTTCAATCAAGGGGGAGATTGTTGGGTCATATGAAATGATTGAATTCTTCTCACCCCCCCCCCCCCCAAATTATGCTAATTATGGAATCCGAGCAAGCTCAAGCACTTTGAGCATGAAAAATGCTTCCTCATGCAAGATATCCTATCCGAGCAGGATATTTTTCAAGATATCTTGTAAGTGTCAAGTTCGAGCAAACCACACTTCATCGAGCAAGGTTAGTTCTTGTATCAAGCATGGTTTACTACCGAGCAAACCCTTGATATAACTTTGCTTAAACTAAGTTCACGAGCAACTTAGTGGTTTGAGCACGGTTATGAATACATAAGAATCTCAAAGTATGCTGGTAGGGAGTTCGGAAAATTATTTTAAGTGTTACTCCCAACATGATTCAGCCTCTAGCATGTCTAATGTTCCCGAGTAAACTTAGAATGTTGTAACATCCTACTTTTGTTAATAATAAATAATGGAATTTTGTGGATTTAATGGTGTATAATGTTTAATTATGTTGAATAATAATAAGTTATGTTCGGACTAAGATATGGGCTAAGGAATGGTTATGGGCCATAAGGTCCATGGGCTTCCTATATAAATCCCATGAACCTCCTAAACCTCATTCTTCCATCACCTTATCTCCACACACACTCAAGAACACACACAAACAATCTCCTTCAAACCCAGATCCGAATTCGAACTAAAGAAAGGCAGATTTTGTGTTCAAGCACCATCAAACAAGAAGAAACACCTCTAGATCACGTACTAGATCGGACCCTAGGCAAAGCCGAACCTAAGAAGGTATGTTTAGGTTAAAAAAGGTGAAGTATTTGAGGTCGGTTTGCCATGAAACTTGGTATGGTAATAAATTGGGCTGTAAGATGCAGGAAAAGCATAAACTTGATGAACCACGAGTTAACGGTGGTGATTCGAGATGAACGAAGTAACGTTTAGGCCATGCAAGAGTAAGTAGACAAAGTTGTTCGACCCAGAACTCGTTAGAATGGTAAAACGGGGCATAAGGAGTGGTTAAAGGACAAAATGGGTAAAAGAATGGTAAAATGAAGAAAACAACGAATCGGATCGCACAAAGCATAATCGCATTGCCTAGACATGCGATGCAATTCGTTTAAAGAAATGCGATGTGATTCATTTGGCATGCAATGCGATTGGATTGCTCCATGTGATGCGATTGGATTGCCACATGCAATGCGATTTGATTACCACATGCGATGCGATTGGATTGCTCCATGCGATGCGATTGGTTTGCTCCATGTGATGCGATTGGATTGTAATCCGTGCGATGCGATTGGATTGCATCCATGCGATTGGTTTCATATCCGATCCGAATGGTGGGTATAACTCGACCCCATCCAGGGGCTCTGCCCCTTGGACCCTGCTAGGGGATGCCGCCCTTAGAACCCCACTGCTAGGGGCACTTCCCCCGGACCCCTGTTCGTTAGGGACTTTACTAACCTAGAAGTATGCTTTGGTTAGAAGTAGTTAATTGATACTTGCAATTATTAAACAGTTAGCCGTGCCAAGCAGAAGAAAGGTGTTACAATCAATTCCGAAAGGAACATGATCCTGGTGAGTTTCTAGCCCCTTTTCTTTGTTATGTTATTCAGGGTTGTGTGCATACTCCTATGTGTTTAGTTAATACACTTACCTTAAGTGGTAAATGTATGCTACATGAATGTGTATGAATAATATATGAATGATGTTGAAGTGATGAATGAATATAAAAAGGATTAGTATACTAGTAAACGTATATAAACATATGTGTATTTATTGTATGGTTGTTTGGATATTCGAGGCAGAAGGGAACCAGACCCTAATAATATCCAAGGCAGATGTATGGTTGTATGGTTATTCAAGGCAGAATGGAACTAGACCTTAATAATATTTGAGGCAGATGTATGGTTTTATGGTTATCCGATGCAGAAGGGAACCGGACCCTAATAATATCCTAGGCAGAAGAGAACCGGACCCTCATAATATCCGAGGCAGAAGGGAACCGGGCCCTAATAATACTCGAGGAAGTAGGCAAAATGCTCTTTAAGATGTAGAGATAGTCATCTATGAGTTAGGAAGTATTAGAACCAGAGAGAATGTAAGTGTGAATGTAATGAATGTTGCCTGATTAACTAGAACTCACTTAGCGTAGATGACTTTTAGTATACACGCAGGCAAATAGGTTGAAGCAGCTAGCTTGAGGGAGACACATGGCATGGACTGAAGAGACTGGCATCTATGAAGAAATGTCATGATGTTTCTATTTATGATGTTTGTGCTAAGACAATTTAAATGTTTAAGACAAAGATTAACGTTTTGTAATATATTGTTTGAAGTTTTAATATTCCCCTAAAAGTTTTAATTTTCTCTAATATTTAGAACTGTATTTATGAGTAAATCCAACACCCAATGTAGGGCACCAGGATCAGAGCCTTACAAATGTTCAAACAATCCTAAATGACGATTGAAAAGGTTCGAGCAAGAACTTTCTTGCTCGCTGTAGCGTATCAGAGAAAAGTTTAGTGTGCTAGTGAAGATGAAGCTTGCTTTAGAGGAATATTTGAACTCTTTAAATATTTTAAGTTTTGATCTGCTTAAAGTAAAGTCCTGAGCTCACTTGAGTATTACAAGGTCTGAGGAGTCCTACTCGTATTGAAGAACTCTGCTCAAAGACTTGTTTACTCTTGTATTTTATTTTATCTTGTTTTGTATTAGCTAATGAATAGGTTTCTAGAAGGAATGTCAGGTGGGCATATAAATAGAATACTTAGGTCACAATGATGGGACACTTTCTTTGAATATCCTACTTACCTGAAAAACTTTATTGTATTCAGAGTCGCATACCTTGAAACCCTAATTTTTCTATTGTACCTCATTGATTACTTTTGTTAATTACAATGGAAATATTTTGAGTTTATTTGATCTTTTGTTCTTTCCTATTTTAGCAAGTTACTATTTGTTGTTGCTTCCGCCGGCTACATTTAGAGGTCTTCGTAGTTCAGTTTCGTTTGTGTTCATGTCTGATTTAGTTTTTATCACGAAGCAAAACGGTCTTGAAAAATTAGGCGAGATGCAGATCCAAAACGGCTGCTACCTTACCACAAATCCGGTGAGAAACCTAACCCATAGATCCATAAATTGCCACCGTCAGTGACCTGAACGTGTCAGATCTAGACAATGTTGTAAAATTAGGTTTACAAGGCCGAGTACTCCCCGAATACTCGCTACAAGGTCTATTGCCGAGGGGACTTTCTTTAACTCCGCCTAGTTACTAAGAATCGATCAAAGATAGTCAACCTCAGCCAGAATCAAATATAGTCGGTGGACTTGAGCCAATTTTGACTTAAAAAATAAAACATAATTCTTATTTCTATAATATTAAAGAACAAATATCATATTTTTTAATTAATGATTAGTAATTCTTAGAATAATTTATTATGTATTTCTTCTATTTATATTGATATTTACATATTTTGTTATAATTATTAGTAAAATAATGATATTTGACATATATATAATATCCAAAAATTAATTTTCTTCATATTTACCATGTCCGAGTACTTTCCGAGTACTCCCCGGGTTCTCCGTGTACACCCAACTCCCCGGTCGACCGCCTAGGGTCCGCCTAGCGACTATTGCAACCTTGGATCTAGATCTAGTTTATATTTCAAAATTAAAATTCAATTTCCAAAACCAATATCTACAAGCTCTTCAAAGATATTTGTCTCAAATCCGCATCATGGATCGCTGCCGCCTTCGAAGATGATCCACGACCTCCGTCGTCTTGGATATGTCCACTACGTGGGTTGTCAACGATCACTCACCATCTCTGATACATCATGATCCAACCTTCTTTGTAGATCTTTGAAAAAGAGAGAAATATTTAGAGAAAAGTTAGAAAATGAATATTTGAATTTTAAATAACAATGTTAGAGGGTGAGATGGTAATAGAAGAGAGAGAGAAAGGAGGTTATACAGAGAAAAACAGTACTGACAAAGTATTATAACAAATGACACTAATGCCCTTATAGACAGCATTTCGCCAAAGAGAAAAGAGGAGACGTGGTTAATCTTGGTACCACAAAAAGGGTTTCATTGTTTGCACAACGCACAAGTACTAAATATACTAGTATAATATAAATGGCAAGAACCTCTTAAATATTAAGAGGTAAAAAATAAAATGTAAATGGTACAACACACGCATAAAATTAAGAGATTTTGAGGGTGATGTGGTCTTTTGATCACTATGTACAATTATTTGTTCAAAAACAATATAATTTTGGTCCCTCAACTTTACTCATTGTTAAATTGTACAATATTTATACATTTACCAAGTTATTCTAAAACAACTACCCACACGATGTTTAAAAACCATAACTTTTACGCATGTTAATATGTTTTTTTTTAAATTACATCATAAAAAAGAGCATTTGGGATCATGAGGCAGAATGATATTGATATAGTTTTTTAATTCTATAAAATTAACGTGTTTCGTGATTACCAATTAGCACCGGAAAACGGGACGGGCGGGTGGGGATCATGAGTCAGAATGGGTTAGGGTCGAAACGGGTTTAGGGTCGATACAAAAAAGGGTGAATTTGGTTGGGGTTGAAAGAGTCAGGTCATAACGGATTTCGGGTTATAATGATGTCGGGTTAGAACGGTTTCGAGGCAGGACAGAACGGATTTCGGGTTAGAATGGCGTCGGGTTAGAACAATTTTGAGTAAAAACGGGTTGATTTAACTTTTTTTAAATGCTATGAATTTCAGCGTTTTTTCTTAATTTTCGACACAAGTTACGCAAGTCCGGGCATCAGTTGCCCGGATGACATTGTTTACATGCATTGGGGACAATAAACTTGTGTCCAGCACCACAGAACACACGTAAGGCAACCTTGGTGCACGTTCAACCCAACTCCCTGCATGAGTAATCTGCATGAGTTAAGTGTGCGGTGCTAGTTGTGTATGTTTAATGTTGATTACACACATTTTCGTGCCAGTTATGTGTGTTCAATCGTTAGTTACACGCATACTGGCTCTATACGAATCATGCGTCCAATTTCGAGTTACGTTTGTACCGTGGTGATCAAATGCGCCATCACTTACATACAAAATTTATATTTTTGACTTTTAGTAATAAAAAGAAGAAGAAAAGTTATTAATTATTTCGTTCTTAAGAGATTTGGGAAGGAAGTTTCCATTGGTGACATACTAAAAAAACAAATACAAATATATATATATTAACAATTGATATATTCACATAGTTTATAATAATTAGTGTATATTTTATTTAAACTTATATTCATATCAATAATAATTGAAATATAAAGTTATAAACACTATCTTCATGATCATTTTCCTCTATAAAACCATTCAACTTAACTTACAATTTTATTTTCTATAGTTGTATTTTATAGTTTGGCAAATTGTTAAAAAAAATCTCCTTATCATACAAAGCTTATAAAGAAATGCTACCTTATGATACGCAGTAGCATAATTGTAAATATATAACATATACTCACAAAAATGACATAATCACACAACTTATATAAAAATTAAGCAGCACTGATTAATAATTAATTACACACAAAATAAGTGGCACTTATATTTATAATTGCGCACCTTTTATAATAATTCCATAACCTATTTTCGTAATTACGCATGAATGTTACCACTGATTTATAATGTGATTAAAACCATTGCAAGAATTAATATACTGTGCAACTTACATACTCAATCATTGGCTAGGTAAGTTTTTATTTTTATATCCTTGGCTATATATGTTTGGCTCTTATGACAAGTAAGTTGCAATGTCTAGTCAAATTTAGTCGAGCGAGCCAACTCAAGTTTAATTTTGAGTCTAACGGAGCCAACTTGGAATGAAGTTCGAGTCGAGTTTCAGTTAACATTGGCTCGACTTGTTTTAAGTATTGTTTTCCCCGTCCCCACAGCATCATGCGGGTAGTCTACTATTACAAGTAATACGCAACCAAAAACTGAACATCGATACATCACCATAGCACAAGTAAAAAAGAAAAATAAATAAATAGTAATAAAACAAATATGCCGTTAAGATGTCCAAAAAAGTTGATTGACATCATATTAAGGGTGGCAAAACAAACCTATTTGGGTTGTTTTAGGTCAATTTGAATAATTTTTAAAATTGGGATGGGTTAGGCTGGATCAAAAGAATTTTGCAAGAAGGTCAAGATGGGTTGGGAAAATGCTAGTGACTTTTGGTTATAGGTTAGAATGAGTTTGTTTATGGGTTAGAATGGACTAAAACAAGTTTTATCCAATTTGATTTCAAACAAAACCCACGGAACCGAATAGAAACCAAGAAATCGAAACCGAAATCGTTGAAACCGAATATATACCGAAACCGACCGAAATGAAAAAAAGCAAAACCGAAGCGAAAAAAAAACTGAAAAACCGAACCTGAACCGAAACAAAATCGAGATTATTTTTTTTATGAACGAGGAAGACAGGGGAAACGTTTTAGTTATTTTATTTTTTGCGTTTTCGATTTATAATTTGAGTTATTATTTTTTTATTAATTTTTATGAATATTTTTTTGAGGAGTTTTTGAACCCTTTGTATTTTAACCTTTACTTAGTTCAAGATAAGGGTTAACTTTACCCATCTTGACCCATATCCATCCTAAACCGAATGAAACCGAGAAATCGAAACCGAACAAAAACCGAAAACATTGAAACCGAATAGATACCAAAACGAAAAAAAAACAAAAATGAACTGAAAAAAACCGAGCCTGAACCGAGACAAAACCGAGGTTTTTTTTTTTTTTGACAACGGCGATGACATTTTAGTTATTTTACATTTTGCGTTTTTGATTTATATTTTGAGTTATTAATTTTTTATTAAATTTTTTGAATATTTTTTTGAGGGGATTTTGAAACCCTTTGCATTTTAACCTTTAATTGGGTCAAGATGGATTAACTTTACCCATCTTGACCCATACCCATCCTAACCCTCTATTTTAAAAATCCATCCTGAGCCAAATCCATCCTAACTCATCACCCAAATCCAACCCCCAACCCACTCATATTGCCACCTCTACATCATATTAATTTATTAGTATTATAGAAGCAATAAAGACCATATTTATTAGTATAACAAATAAGTCCTAAATAACACGTAAGATTTGTAAACATTATGAGAAACAAGAAATATCGTACAAAATATCCGTAATTATGATTAAAGGCAACTTAGACAAGTTATTCAATGTCACTGTTGTAAATTTGTAATTATGGTATGTGTAATGTTCTTAATATAACCAGACAAAAAAAATATATGATGTTATACCACTTTCAGGTAGGAGTGAATAAAAACGGAATCATGACCGAAAATTAAATCATTAACCGAAACTAATTTTAACCAAACAAACTCAATGATTATTGTTAAGGATTAATCAACCATTTGGTTATGGTTACAATTAGTGTGTCTTCGTGAATCGACTTTAACCGAAACCCAACCAAACCTAGTACGTTTATGTCTTTTCAAATTTTATACCCCTCTTCTCATCTTTCTAGATCTCTATTTCCCGCTTCAAACATTTACATATACTAGACGGGTGCTCGCGCGATGCAGCGGGAAACACAAACCATTGGTAATGGCTTAGTTTCACTTTTCAACGGTTTGGTTTTGGTTTTGTATGACAAAAAACCGTTACTAACGTTTTGGCTCACGGTTTAATTTAAAAACTAACAATACCGGATCATAAACAGCGCTACGTAAAATGTTAATTCTTTTTAACTAAAAAAACTATAGCAATATCATACTCAAATTAAAAAGAATAAAATGTTCGTTTTTATGGTGCATTTGGTGCATTTTTAAAAAAAATATATAAACGTATGAAAAAATTATGAACATTTAAAAATCGTGGGTTGATGATGGGTTAAAAATGTTAAAAGAATATATGGTTAAAAGTTAAAGGGTCAACGTTGTAACTATTTATTAAATTTACAAAATAGTAAAGTCTGAGTGGCAATATTGTAACTATTTTTAACATATTTTATATTGGACAACTTTACCCATATGCTGCATGCTTGATTGGGTGTACATTATGTTTTGAATGCTGTAAATTACTTAAAAACTTAATGTCTTAATTTGCCAATGAGTGGTATACTATATATAGTATAGATACTACAACTATCTACAACATAGCTTGGAACCCAATAGCCTAGCTTTGAACAGATGTATTACAGTTTTAAAACTTCATAGTTGAGCTTGGAGCCTATAACTGATCCAATTTCAACTAGAACAAGGAAAAACATAAAAAGAATGCATCGAACAAATAACCGAAACCGACGATTGACCAACCTATGGTTAACCAACCATTTGGTTATAAAGCCCCCATAATGGAAGCGAACCGACTTTCCACGCCTTTATGGTTAGGAGAATATGTTTAACTAATCACGCTTACTAAGGAGTGTAATGGTTTCACCTTATCGCAATTATCTTGTAATAACTTTAAAATCAAAGATCAAATGGCTCTTTTTAGTTTGAATCTCGTGCAATGATCAAAGAAGCTGTGCCTCAACCTCATTCAACCCCCCCCCCCCCCCTCTCAAAAAAAAAAAAAAACCCCAAACACGGGGGAGGGGAGGTTCCATTAACCTTGCCCTTGCCAATACACATAGCGTTATGATGATGATGACGATGATGAAGATGATTATTATTATTATTATTATTATAGTAGTATATTTCATTAGGAGCATATTAGATTACAAAGTGATTAGCAGTTGACATTCTGGTCTAATGGCATTAGTTTATAGTTAAGGCTTTGGATCTTGTGGGCTCAGGTTCGAAATCTAACTCAATTTCCCAAAGTAGTCGGTTTTCTCCTTGATGGTGTTCCTCAGTGAGTTAAGCATTGAGCACAAAATTAGTATAGATGGTTGACATCCCGTCTAATAAAGACTCCTTCGAGTATTAGAGGTAATTCCAAACATTGTTAAACCTAAAATTGATTTGCATTAAGAGAAAAAAAATTAAGGTATTAAACATCACTAGAATAATTATTTTCATAAATAGCGATTATGTAACAAGGTATTGTGACTAAACATATAATTGAAGTAACTAATTTTATAACACATGTTGGGATAACAATGGTTCAAACTTTAATCAACCTTAATGTTTTGATAATGACTTAATTAAGATAATGTGACATAAAATTGTTCTAGTTCATCTTTGATAACTATATTTCACACACATGTCCCCCAACATGACGTCATTGATCATCATTAGTCACAATTAAGCAGCATTACACTTGATCAAGACTAACACATCCAATATTAAGATTATCAATTTCATTTCTACCAAGGGTTAAATAAATATTTCTACTCCAACATGATGATGAAGAAAATACAATATTAAGCTATTAAAGACAAATTAACAACTTAGTTAAGATAGGTTATTAGTTTTTTTGTAAACTTAGGATAAATTTATAAAAATATATATTTAAAACATGTTTGTTTAAATATCATTCTACTCTTGGTAACTTTTTCACAATCCTTCATGCATTGGGCAACCATCTTTATCAAAGGGGCAAGTCAAACTCAAATAGGGATGAGCAAAAATCGGTATGGTACCGATTGATACCGATACCGAAATCGGTACCGATTTGGTACCGTCTGTACCGAATCGGTACCAAGGTTTTGAGTTTTCGGGACCCGTACGGTACCGGTACTTCCCGAATTTTACCTTAAATACCGGTACCGTCCCGGTACTACCGTACCGGTATCGAACCGAACATTTTGGTACCGGTCGGTACCGAGCTCATCCCTAAACTCAAATGTGGAATGGGTTGAAGCTTTGGTTGAAGTTTATAAAGTATGCTTAGCCAAATGGGTGAAATACTTGAGTTGTGTTGTATAGATATGTGACAAGTGATTGGGGCATGTTCTCATAGGTGTTGGTCAACATTAGATAATGTTCCTCCTATAGAGGATAGCCATGTCTCAAACATTAAACATGTTAAAGATCACCACCCTATAGAACAAGTCTTAGGCAATTTAGATAAAAGAGTCACTAGGTCTAAGATTCAAAGCCTGTATTTGTTTATAGCTTTTGTGTCAAACCTTGAACCCAAGAACGTTAAGGAAGCTCTTATGGATGAGAGTTGGGTTGTAGTTATACAAAATGAGTTGACTAGTTCACGAGAAACCAAGTTTAGGAATTAGTTCATCCTCCTAGTGGTCATACTATTTTAGGAACTATGTGGGTTTTTAGAAATAAGATGGATGAAATGGAATTGTTATTAGAAACAAAGCTAGCTTAGTAGCCCAAGGCTTTGATCAACAAGAAGGCATTGACTATGAAGAGACTTTTGCTCCTGTTCTAGATTGGAATCCATAAGGATTCTACTTGCTTTTGCTTGTGCTAAAAATTTTAAACTTTATCAAATGAATGTTAAAAGTGCTTTCTAAATGGCATAATTAATGAAGATGTTTATATGTTACAACCTTCTGGCCTTTAGGATTGTGTCAAACCACATCAAGTTTATAAACTTCCTAAGGCATTGTATAGACTTAAACAAGCCCCACGAGCATGGTATGATAGACTTCAGACATTCATTCTTGATAATGGTTATGTTATGGGTAAAATAGATAATACATTATTTGTTGAAAAGAAAAATAATTATCTATTGCTTGTTCAAATATATGTTGATGATATTTGGTTCTACATGTCAAACCTTATGTGATGAATTTTCTTAAAAAATTCATGATGAATTTGAAATGAGTATGATGGATGAACTTAATTTCTTTCTTGGTTTGCAAATTAAACAATATGATGACGGCATATTTATAAATCAATCTAAATATATACGTGATATGTTGAAGAAATTTGATTTTATGAATGTTAAACTTAGGGATGCACCTACGGCTACAACTACTACCTTAACCAAAGATGAGGAAGGTGAAGTATTTGATAGTACTAGGTATCGAGGTATGATCGGGAGCTTGCTTTATGTAACGACAACTAGACTCGATATTATGTATTGTGTGTGCTATTGTGCTAGATTTCACGAAATTCCAAAGAAGTCACACTATGAAGCCGTCAACCGCATCTTTCGCTACATCAAAGGAACCATGGAATTTGGTTTGTGGCATCCTAAAAGGGAAGGCGTTGATATCATGTGCTTTGCGATGCGAATCTGGGTAGATGCACAAATGATATAAATAGTACACGCAAATGAAAGAAATAGTACAAGTGGTGTGTGTGCTTTCATGGACTTGCACAAATATCATGATTCTCAAAGAAACAAGCCTTCGTGGCTCTTTCCACAACCGAAGCCGAATATGTCGCCGCAGGTAGAGCATGTACACAAGCGTTATTGTTAGTGCGTGATTTGGTGTCTGCAGCTGTTCGAATAGACTAAGGATAATTTAGTCTTTATATTTAATGTAAAATGGCTCACTTGCTAAGCATGTTTAGCGAATGAGGTCCATTCGTTAAAGACTAGGCTGATTCGTTAAGTTAAGAGCCCATTCGTTACTATAGTGCAACGAATGAAGGCTCATTAATTAAAGTATACCCATTCGCTAAGGGTCTTTAGTAAATGGGAGGTCATTCCCTATGGATGACCTAGAGATGTTAACGAATGAGAGGTCTCATTCGTTACTAGCTGACTATATATAGTCCTTCCATAGTGTTTTGCACAGAGATCTATGCCATATTTATTTCCCTTGTAATGTTATGCTGCCGGATTTTCCCTATCCTTAATGTATTCATCCATCATTAATGTACTGATCTCTTTTAAAGTATAAACACGAACTCTCGTATCGGTATTGCGACTAGATCCAAGGCTTAACGTTCTCGTTGAACGTATTCATAGTTACAGATGAAACAAACTCTTGTGGACTATGAGGTAAATACTTCTGTCATCCCTATATTTTGTGGTAATAAAAGTGCTAAATATCTTAATAAGAATCCTATGTTAGATTCTAGAACTAAGTATATAGACATTAGGCATAATTTTCTTAGGGATGATGGGCAAAAATGTCATATTTATGTTAATAAGGTTCCTTCGGAAGAAAAACATAACTGACATATTCACCAAGCCACTGAAAAAGGAAAGTTTTCAAATCATAAGATTAGGTCTAAGAATGCTAGAACACAACCCTTGATCAGCCTCGGGTAGATGGATGGCAAACTCTTGTGGAAATTGGCTAAATGACTCTCCGTAGTCAAGGAGAGACCGTATGCAAGGTTTTCTTGGAAGCTTAAAAGGAAGTAGTCCTCACGGTCGATCTGACCGACCGCCAAGTGACTATCACAACGACTGTCAAGGAGGCAGTCTACAACTCAAATCTAGAGTCCATATCCACGGTCGAGTAAACCGACCATCCAAGCTATCGCTGAAGAGGCAGTTTGGAATTCAGAACCACACCCAGTTCTACAGTCGATCAAATTGATTGCGTATTGACCGTAAAAGCGACCGCCAATGTCTAGACTAACTTTATTTAAATTCTCAAGAGATTTGAATTCTTACTAACCTCCAGAATCTCATGTGTAGAATCTCAGGACACATGTTGCTTTATTCCTCAAATGCGGAAAGTTAACTTTTGTCTATCAAGAAAGTTGTTCTTAACCAATCTCTTCTTGATTCTCTTGTGTGGTCAATTCACAATCCTCATTTCTAATGCAAATATTTGAATGAGTTATTATCCATTTGTCAAACTCATGCACTTTTTGATCTCTTTTCATGCATATATAAATGGCTGATTTACTTGCAATATGCACACTTGAGCAAACCTTTCACTTGAAAAGACTATGGCTCCAAATCTTTCATCATCAATCTTACACAAAAACCTTTAAGCCCTCATTCTATTTCAAAAAGCTTCAAGCTTCTCAATAATAAGAGAATTCTTGAAGGTAGAGTCATTGAAACAAATAGTCTTTTAGACTATGATGCTTATCATACCTTCATGACTCCCATTGGAAATTTCTTATAGACAATGATGAGATTATCTATCCTCATCATCTATATGAGTGTTATGTCGGGTTTAACTTCAATTCATCTTCTTCCACCATAACCTTGTCCATGTACAACCGACAATGGTTTTAAACCTTTGCAACCTTTTGTGATCTTCTAGATATTTCAATTGATGGTCCTAAAGTGTTTATTAAAAGTCTTGACTTGATTGACATTGGAGTGTACTTCAGTCAGGAAATTGTTGCAAACATTTTCACACCCCGCACATCCTCAAGTGCTTCATACCGTTGCCACAAAAGACCTCCTTTCGGAGTGTGTTGTATTGATTCTTTATGTGTTGTATTGTCTCAAAAAGTCTAAACCTGGCAACTTAAGATATATTGTGGTGAAAAAATATGGTTAATCTCCCACTCTATCTCAAATCCTCCATGAAGTATGAAATTCTTCTCACCAAGATTTTCAAAAAGCTTGATTTACCGTTTGCTTAAGCTTATGCTCTCGTAAACTGAACTCTCACAAAAAAACCAAAGTCTTCTTGAGCATCGTGAACTCGCTAATTACATCTCTCCACAATACACTCCCGCCCCACCATTTCATAGTTTTGTGTTTGACAATGAAGATACTCAAGCATATTATGTTGATCATGAGCTATTATCTAAATGGAGACAATGTGGGAAGAGTAGAATTTCTTGACTTAGAGGAGCATGTTGAAGAAAATACAAAACTTCTCAAAAGGCTTGGGTAGAAGTTTAGAAAGGCTATTCCAACCGGCTGTGGATATGCTTCTTTTGGACACTCGAGCTCTTAGGATATGAAGATGAATGCTTGAAGACTCAAGCTTTGGAAAGCTGCTCGTTCAAGACTTTGTGGTGTGCCATTGGCTATGTTTATCATGTGTATAGAACACTAAAACATGTTTAAACTATCGTGTATTTCCGGTTTATGTAGGTCGGTTAGGATTTCAAACTACTTTGTTGTACTTGTAGGTTCCAGTTTGTATAGGTTGGATAGGATTATGTATGATTTTTATTTGTTTGTTCATGGTTGTTTTGCGTATGCATTTGTGTTGCGATACGATTTTTGGTTGTGCTTATTTTTTGAATATATATTTTGTCTGTACCACTATCTTTTTTTTTTTTGCGAGGACTTAGCATGGTTTAAGGGGGAACTTATCTAAAATGGTTCTTAAGTTAAGGGGGAGCTATGTTTCAATTCTTGTTATTTCAAGAAGGAGTTTACTTTTTAATAATAACAAAAAGGAGGAAATAAATTATAGAACATTGAAGACCAACATGTTAAAGACCTTTGAAAGTTCAAGATATGAAGACTTTAAATTTTAAAGGTGAACATCTACAAGCCAACAACATGTCAAAGTTTAAAGATTATTGAAGACCAACAAGTTACAGACTTAGTAACTTTAAAGAATCTACCAACAAACTTTTGAAGACTTTGTTACTTTTGATGATAACCATTGATCAAGGTGTGTAACATTGTAACATAGTCATCAATGTAGTTTATTTTAACTAGTTTATGCCACTTAAAGAAATGTTTTCAATTGAGTTTAGCTGTTATAAAAAAGGGGGAGATAGTTAGGAAAACAATGGTTTAAACTTTAATCAACCTTAATGTTTTAATAATGACTTAATTAAGACAATACGACATAAAATAGTTCTAGTTTATCATTAATAACTATGTGTCACACAAATGTCACTCAACACTTGATTGATCATCATTAATCACAATTAAGCAACATTAAACTTAATCAAGACTACACACACCCAAGATCAAAATTATCAAGTTAATGTCTACCAAGGGTTAAATCAAGATTTTTCCACCAACATGATAATGAAAAAATTACAATATTAAACTATTGAGATAAATAAAGAAGTTAGTTAAGATAAGTTGTTAGTTTTTATAAACTTAGAATAAGTTTATAAAAATATACGTTTAAACATGTTTGTTTGAAAATTAAATATTTGAATTTTAAATATTTGATAGATGTATTCTACTATTGGTAAGGCTATCATAATCCTTCATGCATTGGGCAACCATCTCTATCAAAGAGGCAAGTCAAACTCAAATGTGGAATGTGTCAAAGCTTTGGTTTAAGTTTATAAAGTAGGTTTAACCAAATGGGTGAAATACTCGGGTTGTGTTGTATGGAGATGTGATTAGTGCTTGAGACATGTTCTCACATGTGTTGGCCGACAATAGAAGATAAAATATCAAGACAATGACTACACGTAATGCTATATTGGTAAAATGAATGTGAGGCGGACTAGGCGTTCACGGACGCTTGAAGTGACCGTTGACCACCAGTCCCTTAGCCTTGTCTTTCACATACTTGGCTATAAATAGAAGACTTATTCAAACTAAGTATTTACCTTTTTGCTCTATAACATTAATACACACACTTCAGAGATAATCTCTTCCATCATTCAAGTTTAATCAAGCTTCAATTATATAGAGAGGACATTAAAAGTGTAGAGCAAAAAGAAGAGTGATGGTTGGGTAAAAGTTAATTAGTTTTATATATTAATTAGTTAATTTTAGTTTAGTAATCGAACGAACATTGATACTTCAAGCATTGTTATGTGTTTTCAGGGCATTGGAAGCTATGGAGCTTATGAGGATATTTACGGGCTTGGAACGAAGATCGAGAAGTAAGAGATTGGAAGTACACGCATCACGAGGCAGTCAAGAAAAGAAAATAATAAATCTGGAAAAAATGCATTTTCGTGATACGCGAAGATGTGGGAAGGGCAACTTCGCGATACGCGAAGTTGCAGGAATGTGGCCCAACTATTTTGTCCTTCGTGAAGAAGAGAGCTAGGACATCTTCGCGATAAGCGAAGATGCTCAAAGTCGGCAAAAATTAGGGTTTGCCATAAACCCCTTAACCTCCCCATTCGGAATATAATGACTTCCAGAGGCAGAAGAGGTGTTTTAGGGCGACTTTCAGCCATCCCAAAGCTTCCGGTTCCATCATTGATCATATGTTCATCAAGATAAGTGCTTTAACGATTATGTCGATGCTCGGCTAAGTTCACGTGTTCGTTCTAGGCTAAGGTTTTGTGTGAAATACTGTTATGAACAGATTCTTATGCTTAATGAATATAGCTTGATTGATTTTATATGAATTTGTCTTGCTTAATTAGTTATTTAGTTGATTAAAGGTTGTGTTTTCGATTATTGATTTGTGTAACGTTTGTTTGGTTATTAATCAACATTTATGGTTTAAGCTCTTGTGTCATTGAACTAGAATCATCGAACCTTGTCATTGAGTTAATTTTCCTAGACATAGAATTGGCAATTGTGGTGTCCGGGTTCATTTGTGTCAACAATTCGGTTAGGGTATCATTTGTCATCATAAATCAAACCATAGGACCAGCAATTATTATAAAACCAAAGACTAGAGAATCTGTGATTAACGTATGGAACACATAACCCGAACCTAGAATGAATAATTTTTATTAATATTGTTTACAAATCTTTTTAAGTAATAATTAGTTTTAAATTAAATCTTTCTCTAAAAACTGCTTGACATCGTCTGTCCGACTTAGTTAATAATTAAATTAGTAGTATTAAAATTAGCACTTTCCTTGAGTTCCTGTGGAGACGACCTTACTTACCCGTAATTATTATAGGTATTTAAGTCTTTTTAACTGGTTGTTTGACTAGACCGCGACAGCCTACGTCCCCGGCAATGGCGCCATTTTGACGTAGGCTGTCGCGGTCTAGTCAAACAATCAATTAAAAAGACTTAAATACCTATAATAAGTACGGGTAAGTAAGGTCGTCTCCTCAAGAACTCAAGGAAAGTGCTAATTTTAATACTACAAATTTAATTATTAACTAAGTCGGACAGACGATGTCAAGCAGTTTTTAGAGAAAGATTTAATTTAAAACTAATTATTACTTAAAAAGATTTGTAAACAATATTAATAAAAAGTATTCATTCTAGGTTCGGGTTATGTGTTCCATACGTTAATCACAGATTCTCTAGTCTTTGGTTTTATAATAATTGCTAGTTCTATGGTTTGATTTATGATGACAAACGATACCCTAACCGAATTGTTGACACAAATGAACCCGGACACCACAATTGCCAATTTTATGTCTAGGATAATTAACTCAATGACAAGGTTTGATGATTCTAGTTCAATGACACAAGAGCTTAAACCATAAATGTTGATGAACAACCAAACAAACGTTACACAAATCAATAATCGCAAACATAACCTTTAATCAACCAAATAACTAATTAAGCAAGACAAATTCATAAAAAATCAATCAAGCTATATTCATTAAGCATAAGAATCTGTTCATAACCGTATTTCACACAAAACCTTAGCCTAGAACGAACACGTGAACTTAGCCGAGCATCGACATAATCGTTAAAGCACTTATCTTGATGAACATATGATCAATGATGGAACCGGAAGCTTCGGGATGGCTGAAAGTCGCCCTAGAAAACCTCTTCTGCCTCTGGAAGTCGTTATAATCAGAATGGGGAGGTTAAGTGGTTTATATAAGGCAAACCCTAATTTTTGCGGACTTTGAGCATCTTCACGTATCACGAAGATGTCCTGGCTCTCTTCTTTGCGTATCGCGAAGGACAAAATAGTCGGGCCACATTCCTGCAACTTCGCGTATCGCGAAGTTGCCCTTCCTGTATCTTCGCGTATCACGAAGATGCACTTTTTCCAGATTTATTATTTTCTTTTCTTGACTGCCTTGTGATTCGTGTACTTCCAATCTCTCACTTCTCGATCTTCGTTCCAAGCCCGTAAATATCCTCATTAAGCTCCATAGCTTCCAATTCCTTGAAAACACATAACAATGCTTGAAGTACTAATGTTCGTTCGATTACTAAACTAAAATTAACTAATTAATATATAAAACTAACTAACTTTTACCCAACCATCACATCCTCACACTTATCCTTTTTCGTCCCGAAATAGATTTTGCAATGGAATCAGAATCAGAGATCATTCTCAAAATACTTCATAGATTATCTTAATTAAGCACAAAGAACACAAAAACCGCGATTGCCAATATTGTTGTCCACTTAAACCCATGCCTTAATACTTACCGGGAAAAATAAAGTGTGACACTTTTGTTAGTTCATATGATTAAAATAGAACCCACACCTCAAAGCCTTGAAGCCGCCTTACCATGCTTCATTATAGTTTATCGAATCAGACCACCCCAACTTGACTTAAACCTTAAGATTAGACGATCAAAATTTTGCACATTTGTGCAAATTTTAAAGCCCATATGTAATAGCTAAGACAATCTTGTACATTTTATCGAAACCAACCCCAAAACTTAAGCATCAAAATCTACCAAAATGGCCATTAGATACGATTAAAGTGCAATTAGGTAACCAACCAGTAAATAGCCCCCACTACATGACATACCCCCGTTATCAAGCAACACCCCGAAATCCATCACCATACGTGAGTAGGCACGAATTCATCTGTAGGGCTTACATGTGACGTGTCCCATGTGGTCCGTTTCTTAATGGTAATGAGACGCGAGCACAGGGACCCCACATGACTAACAGCGTGGATGATCAAGTTAGTAGTGAATTTGTACTTTGAAAGCCCTTTTGACTTATGAATTGGCAGATAAACTACGGGTTTGCTCTTTTAAGCTTATTTAATATACATGTAACATCCGGCCCCTCGCACCACCAATATTGTCCGCTTTGCCCACGAAGAGCTCACGGATTTGTTTTTTTGGTTGCCCAGGTGGAGACTTCCCAGGAGGTCACCCATCCTGCTACTACTCCCATCTGAGCACGCTTAACTGTGGAGCTCTCCTCTCGTCCACTACCGTTAAGCTCAAAACGCGTTCGTGATTTAAGAGGCGGGACATTTACTTTTGAACCACGGATCTCTCTTGTCCACGGTGGGATTTGCCTAGGATGTTACAAACACCCCCCCTTTTTGACTCATCGTCCTCGATGAGGTTTGCCTCACCATCCAATCCAGAATGTGGAATTCGCCTAAGGTGTATCTCGCGACACCTCCGGGGACTCACCGTCTCTGATGAGGTTTGCCCCACCACCCCGAACGATACAAGAGTGGCTCTGATACCATTTGTAACATCCGACCCCTCGCACCACCAATATTGCCTGCTTTGCCCACGAAGAGCTCACAGATTTGTTTTTTTGGTTGCCCAGGTGGAGACTTCCCAGGAGGTCACCTATCCTGCTACTACTCCCATCTGAGCACGCTTAACTGTGGAGCTCTCCTCTCGTCCACTACCGTTAAGCCCAAAACACGTTGGTGATTTAAGAGGCGGGGCATTTACTTATGAACCACAGATCTTTCTTATCCACGGCCGATGTGGGATTTGCCTAGGATGTTACAATACATAAATCCACTTAGGATTTAGGTATACCCAGATGATAAACCGCCTACCGACTCATGGTCTCCGAACCCCTGGGCATCCCATCAATACAGGATTTAATGCCATAAAACTATACGCCTATGAAGTGTTAGCCACTTAACTAGCAGTATTTTCATTTATGTTTATATCACAAGCCATTTAACATACTCTAATGTTAAGCCTATCCAACCATTGTACTATAGACTATTCATATTAAAATATATTTTTGATGATCAAATCTAATAGTAAGGCTTGAGTATGGCCTAATCTTTCATTCCAGTCCTTACACAGACTTAGCTAAACGAACAAAACCCTGAAGGCGTTTCCCACTAAAAATCAAGCATTTAAAGTTCAATTAAGTCAACGACCAAATTATCCTTTCATTCTCAAGGTTGAGCCTACCGGAACATCCTAAATTAAGTGTGTTCCCATTTATTATCTCATATTATATAATAATTTTGAAAAATAACCCTCAATTTTTCTATCATTTTCCATTATTGTGCAAAAAAATCTTAATTCAAGGCACATTAAACTTTTAATTTTTTAAATTTCTCCCCCATCCCCACACTTGAGGCAAACATTGTCCTCAATGTTTAAAATTATAACAACTGAAATATGGATAGGGTTAAAATTCACTTCGACAATTTTAAAAACCGGGCCTAATGTGATGGTGGTAATTTATTATACATTTATATAATTACACTTTTAACACAAAAACTAGTAAAACAAATAAGGTTATGAAAACGAAATCACCTGATAGAAAATATAACTCTCATGTGCAACTCTCGTGCCCTCGGTAATCTCTCTGTGAACTTACCCCTTCAACTCTCACGACGAAATCTGCAAACTCTCACACGTGTAGAAGCAAGCTTCTCACAATTATTAAGAATATAGGTCTTTTAAACCGTTTGCAAAAACCATTCATTTTAAACAACCAACCAAAATTAATTAAATTCATAACAAAATTTGTTTAACGAGTAAAAGTGTTAAAAGACCTAACTCACTTTCGTAGGAATCACGGTTTCATTTAGCGTATGCAACAAGCCCTTTAAACCCCTCGGTAGCCTAGTTGGACGAGTATGGTCTCGTGAGGTTTTATAGTGAACTACACCCACAAAGTTCAACTACAACAAAAATATACAAGTACAAGGCCGGGTTGCCTCCCGGTCAGCGCTAAGTTTTTGTTAAGGTCTTTAGCCGGACTGTTACCTAATTTGGCCGTTATGGTGGTCTAATTGGACACTTTCCTGCCGAGTTTCCTTTAAAAGCTCGGTAGTTGATATGCCTCGGTTCCTCTTCTTCTTTCCTGTTAAGTATGTTTGATGAATCCATACTCGCAGACGTGAATGCACTCTTACCCTTAGAATTTCTCATATACGCCCGGTGGTTAACAAGTCGAGCACACCCACTTTTGCTTTTGTTTGAACAATCCAACTTTGATCGAAAACAAGTTGAACATTTCCCCACCGAGTTCCCGAAGTATGCTTGGTAGTTGAGGTGTCGTATACCCCCCTTCTTCCTTGTGGTTAGCATATCAATAGAAACAATATAGGCCTATTTCACCATGTTTTGTTCAGTGTCTTCCAAACTCACTTTCCTTTTCTTTGAACTTGAACCATCCCCCCAATATTCATTTATGTGTGTGACCAATATGGGAGAACGATTGGAATTCACCTCGGTTACTTTAATCACCGGTTCTTTAAAGGTTGCTATGTCTTCAATAGATTGGTATCAGAGCCGTGGCTATAAGATAGAGCATTAGACGTAGTGTTCTAGGTAGCTATAGCTTATTTGTTTATTTATTAGGTGTAAGGCCCCGAACCCCGAGAACCCCACAGTTGGTATTCATACAAAACTCTTATAAAAATAGTTAAACTTGAAAACGGTTTCTTCCATTAAAACAAGCATCTCAGAGTGTAAATTCAGCAGAAAACATAAATAGTGAAGTAAGTTCCCTAAAACCCGGGAATTTTGCCCAAAACCAATTTTAAATATAATTCATAAAGCCATTTAAAATAAAATTGTTCAAATTACATTCTTCCATCCACGTATGCCCTTCACCGTCCAAGTAGCTTCGTGCACGTCCAAGCGATAAGGCATCCTCTTCCTAACCTGAAACTCACACTAACATGCACATAAAGTCAGCTTGAGCTGAGTGAGTTCAAGTTTGAAGTAAATAACATCAGTAGTAACAATTATGATAGTCATACCAAAAGTTTAAAAATAAAAGAGTGCATCCGTTAAATCATCATTATCGAGAACTAAACATGCTCATACATACATATACAAAAGGTATATATAAACATCCTTTGAAGTACATCCCTATATATATATATATATATATATATATATATATATATATATATATATATATATATATACATCCACGTATAACATCAGGGTCGAGCAAACGTAAAACCCAAACACGTAACATCAACGCACACAAACACAAAGTAGGCATACGCAACATCAGTAGTCGAAACGACTACAACATCGCCAAATATAGGCCAAGCAATAATGTGTATATATATATATATATTTAACATCCCAAGGCCTACCATATACTAGCAAGCCTATATAAAATCGTTTAAAACATTTCATCATGTAAGAAAACACTTAGGTGTGCATGCTAGCCCAAAATTTAAAAAGAGTTAAAAAGGGGGCATCATGAACTCACCTGAAATCAATCGAACACCTGCAACGAGCTAGGAAATCCCTAAGTGCACAATCACAAGCAAGGGCCTGTGAATTATACACAACGCGTTACTAAAATAGACCGTAAGAACACTCTTGCCAAATGGGCCGTTCAAGCCCAACAACTTGGCCCAAGGCCTAACACTTGGCCCAAGGCCCAACAACTTGGCCCAAGGCTCAACACTTGGCCCAAGGCCCAACAACTTTACCTCAGCCCCTAAAACCTTTCAACTAACCAAATCCACCAGTTAAGCCTAAAACGAACTTATCGATTAATAACGAGTAAAACGTGTAGATTTTAGCATGCAAAGATGCATTTAATTACATAGGATAACCTTCGAAATAAATTATTAAATTTTTTACCAGACTTTAATAAATGTCTTAGGTTTATAAAAATATTTTTATTATATTTTTCAATTGGACACAAAAATTATAAAAATTCTTCCAACGCAGCAAGGTACGTGCAGCTATTTCAGTGCGCAACAAAATGGTTTTATTTTTATAAAATTCATTACCGAACCAAATTAGACGATTCCAATTGAGTTGGGTTCCTAACTCAAAATACTAACTTCCAGAAGTGGAACTAACCAATTTTGACCAGTCGAAAAAAGGTTATGACGTCGGGAAGACAGACCAGAATCCGTCATCCCGCATCAACTTTGACACTCAATTTTATAAATTCATAAAAACTATTTAAATCTCATCCAAAAATTACGTATTATACCTTTCTGGAAACTAGACTCAAAGTAGAACATCATGAAATCAAGAATTGATCAAAAACAGTGGATTATCATCGCGTTATAGACCTTAAAATCAACGTATACGAATCTGTCAGCAAGCTGTTATCATCAAAACTCAACCTTAACAACCAAAAGGCGCGTTAATATGATCAATTAAGGAGTAAAAGACATGGGGAATCGTAAAACCGACCTTGAATTGAAGTTTTCACTACTGAAACTTGGCTATGCAGAAGAAAAATGAGCATGGGGGGTCTTAGCTGCGATCGGCTGCTGAAATAGGGTTTAGGGTTTTTTGTTTAGTGTTATATTATAAAACATTTTCATTCTAGCCCCCGGAATTTAATAATGATGCAACTTGGAAGAAATGTTAAGCGATTAGACGTACCAGGATGACGCAAAGGCTTCCGAGAAGCGTCGGATAAATCCTGAGAATTATACATACTCTACAAGCTTTAATTCCTGAAACCGGAATTAACGGGCGTTACACTAGGGTTGCATGATAGAATTATGTGAGCCTTTACTTGATTGTTTAATTGCACTTACTATTAGTGGATTACCGTACTGCTGATTTCATTAATGACTCATGAACACAAGTACACACACACAAGTCCAAGGCTTAGGCCTGAAGCAAGTTTTTCTCAAAAGCAATTTCAAACAATTCTCAAATTTGGTGTTCCGATATTTCAACTTCTTAAAGACCATGTCCCCTTTGTGATAAGGATATGGTTGCACTCCTTAGGATATCATACAAGTCATGGTGGTTCATGCGACGTGTGACCCTAAACCTCAATGTTTTAACTAAAATTCTGACAAGTTGTGGTGATACACGAATATCCAGCTTTTAGTTAGATTTTATTACGCATTTTTTTTATTTCATTGGGACATACAAGTTGTGATAATTCATACACCGTGTGATTCCAAAGACTAAATTGTTCATATTACAGTTTTGAAAAGTCATCAGGTTATGTGACTAGTCGATTTTTTTAATTCGTTTTCTGAGCTTATATATTCATGGAAATTTCTAAAAGTTGTGCTATTACACGAATTGTCGAGTTTCAACCTGTTTCCTATACTTATTATAATTCGAAAGGTCAAGACAATACATGAATCGTCGAATTTCAATTCATTTCCTTTATTTATATATTCATGTATTATTTTGGGTTTAAAATTGAAAATTCGAAAAGTCATGGTGATACATGAATAGTCGATTTTCAATACTCATTTTCTCGTGTGTTTAAAAATTGAGAATTTGAAAAGTCATGGTGTTGTCGATTTTCAGTTCTTGTTCTTTATATAATTCGTTTATTATTATGATTTTAATTGAAAATTAGAAAAGTTATGGTGGTACATAAAACTCGATTTTCGATATTTCATACTTATATTAAGTTTGTATTAATTCCATGTTTTTATTTCAAAATTTTATATATGTCTATTCAAAAATTTACGAGATCAATACCGACTCGGGAACACTTCGATTTCGATTTCAAAATTTGTTTATTCGATTATACTTATTCATTTATTTATACATTTATAGATGGATTCCGATTTAAGGAATCTATCATGTAACGTTTCTCTTAATTTTGACACGAATTTCATACTTACGTCCAATGTCACGCGAATTGATCACACTTCATGCCTTCTCGTTCTTCTCGACGTTGCTCTTGAAACTCAACCCACAAAACGACAACCGAAATCACCAAGCAATTGGCCATCGCAATCTCGTCCATGACAAACCAAGATTTATTCCAACCACAATAATACATTCAAACCTCAAAGCTATACCTAAGTAAATCCGAACCCAACCTAACTCTTGGATACTCAAAACTAACCCAACCAAACCATTTACACGAGAACCCACCCTTTGTATGACACGTACGGTTCCCCCACTTCACTATCGCAATGTCGAAATGATCCAAATGGTGTTAAGTTCGGCCAACTCGACAACTTTTGTCTTTTAACTACACAACACCTTTATTCCCACGACCTGTTACCCAAACAATTATCCCAGCCATATGTTGCTATCATCATAGTGACCCGAGTATCCCACAATACTTAGACAAACCTAACACGTTACCGCTATGTAATAACCTACCCCGCGCCCCTTGTCGTCTTAAAAGTTTAGTCTTTTCGGCATCAATGCTTTATCTTTTCAAAGTCATCCACCATGCTTGGACCTTTTAAAAAAAAATTAATTAATTAATTAATTAATTTGCCATGCATATCTTTTCACGTATTTTTCTCTTATAAACAACTTTTACGTAAAAAATTCAAATCTCGATTATTTTAAATAGTCAATAAACAAATATATATATCCATATATATTCACAAAAAATATTTCTACACGAGGTATAATCAAGATATTTTTCTAAAGGAAATCTCATTTTTAACAAATGGGTTATCCCCAATATTATTACTATTCATACAGTCAGTATTATTACTATTACTATAATTATTATTATCATTTTTAAAATTATTATTATTATTATTATTATTATTATTATTATCATTATTGTGTTAGTACTATTATTATTATTATTATTCCGAAAAGATCTTTAAAATAAGATTATTTTTAAGTTAAATAAAATTTGTTAAAAATTTCTCTTATCACCATTAACTCAATAACCAACTTCTTCATACTTGTTAAGTCCGTGAGTCCCATTAATATAACATTATCACTATAACAGTTATAACATTTGACGATCTTCCATAATGCTTTCATAAGACACAACCCGACAGAAAATCTTTTACACTAAAAGGTTTATAAAGTTTCGCGAACTTTAATACTTACTAAATGCTTCTTTGCAAATTTTTATTTTTCCTTGAGTTATAAAAAAAATCACGTTTTTACAATGGATTTTCACAAACTTAAACGAATCTCCCCGATCATTTCTTTTCCCATTCCTTTTCAACGCCAACGAGTTTCGAGTTAATAAGTCATACCATCGCCCCTATAATAATTTTCATACCGCAATCCATCTTCGAGAAGACAAGCATTGCAAGCTACCTTTTGTTTTCCTTTCTTTCTTCTTCATATAGATATATTGTTATATATATTATTCCGTTTGGACATTATCGAAATAATTCTTATGCATCGATTGTTTTCGAAGATTTGTTTACGAATTCATATTGAGTTGCTTATTCGTTAATTAGTGAACTATTTTCATTCGTAGTTGCATTTTGAATCGGCTTACTTTGTTATTTCAATCTCGTGGTCTATAACCGATTGCCCATAAACTTAATTGTTTAGTGGAAGTAGGGACTATGAGCATGTTATTTATTATACATGCTGAGTTTGCTATTATTACACAAATTGTTTTTATTGCTTGATTTATTCTAGCTCCGCTTAATGTTTTATTCAAATCATTTTGCATTTTTGACCTCAATGTTTCATCAAATTGACCAAGGTTTTAGTATGATCTTTAAAGGTTCAATTATTTTATCGTCAATGTTTTATCAAATTAAGGCCAAAGTTTTACTTTGATCTCGAAGTTACAGTTATTTATCCTTATTCCAAAGGTTGCCTTTATTCACTTTGATATTTTATTGGAAACTTTTAACTGATTAACGAGTCATTATTGGCTCCTAGAACCTACATTATTCTGATATTTTGATATTAAAATTTTGTTCATCTATCCTATTCTCGAACCCAATGCCTTACCGACTTTCGTGTTGGTATTAATTGGCTCGATGCCACATTTATTTATTCACTTATTCTCGAATCCAATATCTCGTTTAAATACAATAATCTTTATGTCCTTGATGTCCTCACTCATTATTCTTTTAAGTTATGTTTATTTTATTTGAACTTCAATAACATCGTTTACCTCGTTTAAAATTTCAATGATTTTATTTGAACATAATGTTTTCGCTTATCCTTTACCTCAAGGACTAGTTTATAGATTTTTGTTAATTTCCAACCCTTATAGTTTATTATTCTTAATTTAAAAGCTTTCATATAAGAATTTATTTTATCCTAACCCACACAATGGGGCGGATTATGTGGACCATCCGACAATAAAGGTAATTATGGGTCGACACGTAATTAACTAAGTCCTCGCATGGAAGACATAATAAGTACGTTGTGTGCAATAACTCGAAACTTGGAATAATTTTTAAAGACAGGACGAATGAAATATGATAAGGGCATGGTGGATACGCCGCTGGTACATCCTATATATAAGTGTCCTTACCATATTTCCATTTGTGGCGTCTTTCGGGTCATTCAAAGATCATTGTTATTGTTTTTACTTACTTATGCATTTGCAAAAATTGTTAAAACTTTTAAACAACTCTCTGTATTAGTTGTTTTCTTTTAAAATTTTATTTTTATTTTAATTTCGGGACGAAATTTCTAAAATTTGTGAATCCTGTAACATTCGTTATTTTTTTTAAATCCGAAAACCCGACCCACTTCGAATTTTCGTTTTTGCTTATAAGTATGTGTGTGTGTGTATGTATGTATATATATATTATTAAATTCTCAAGTTTCTTTTGACGTTCGTCAATGTTTTTCCGTTAAACCAACCCAGTTTATCGTTTCAATGCATCCTTGCTAGTTGTTCATCATTGTGGAACATTTATGACGATTTACGTTATGTTTGTTCGTTCATTTTATATTGTTCTCGATCAACAAACGAAACTCCGGGATTAAAGTTAAACAATTTACAAAAGTGAGTATAATATAAAAGTTATCCATGTATTAAACATTTACTCCACCTTTTATCACGTTTCAAAGTTCGGGATCCAACTCGTAAAATTTCATTTTAAATTTTCTAGTCTTTAATGCATCTCAAAGTTAAGAGACCAATTTGTAATTTATACTTTCATTTTGTTTTGAAAAGAAATAGAAATTACAGGGGCTGATATGTAAATGTATTTAAATTATATAATATAATAATAAAATAATTCACCCAACCCACCAGCCTCCTTTCCCCACGGTTTTCCGGCCGTTTTTCCGGCGCCACCTCCGGCGACCGGAAAACAGTTCCGACAGCCGTCCAAACGCCATTCAACGCGTATATAAACCAATTAATTATTCGTAACGACTTTAGACATGATCAACGGCCCGTAATCAACAATAATAACACGTATTAACAACCCAATTTGTGCGTTTTGACCCGTAGAAATCGCCGAAATTTTGGCCTAAAGCAATTAACGAGCATTAAACGCAATACGCTCCAATTAACAGTATAAATAGGACCTAAATCTCTATCTAAACTCGCCCACAACATCATATCAATCTAACATACTCTTTATAATCCAGTCTAGTTCATCAAAGTTATTTTTCAAGCCAACCTCCGTTCGCCATCTTTCCGACACCAAATCAAGTAAGTAACATATGGTTTATTTTCCATTTTCGCCGTCTAACAAAACCCCTAACTTGATTTCAATAAACATGGATTGGATTAACCAAATCAAATCTAGGGTTTAGGAGGTTGAAGATGAACTTGGTTGATTATATAAATAAACTTGTATCCAATTTTAAACCAACAAACTAACTTGGTCCAGTGGTTAAGTTACTCGTTTATAACTAGGAGGACCCGGGTTTGAACCCGGGTCAAAGCACTTTGATATTCTATTTTTTTAAAGCATTATTCTTTTTTTTATATATGTTAAACCAAACTAAATTTGTTAAAAATTATTAAAAATCATAATAAATCAACTATAATTATTTTTAACCTAAACAAAATTTTTATAAATTTTAATTTATCATTTTCAACTAAAACCCAACTTCCACACTCGTTAAAAACTAATTTATGTTTCCGTTACTTTAATTTATTGGCTCGTTAACTTAATTCGTTAAAACTCGTAAAAATATTTAATTATTGTTTGTTAAATTTTATAATTCGTTAACACCTTTGCTTTCAAAATAAAGTAAATCCTTAATGCCATAAAATTCCGTAAAAATTATAATTTTCAAACTTAGTATTAATCTTGTCATTAAGATAATACTAAATCGTCAGTCCATTAAATATTAATTCGTTCGTGAACTTTACATTCAATACATTAGATTTATAATTCGTTAAATCTTAATCCTTTAACTTTACTTCGTAAAATTAGTTATAATTGCCTGAGATAAATTCCTATTTAAAATCCGTTAAAACTTAAAGATAATATAATATTATGAAAGAACAAAATACTAATAAAATATATTAACTAATGCATTATCCCGTTAGCCGTATTTATATATATATATAACCTTTTCAATTCCGTTAGTTAGTCTTTAAATATTTGTATTTATTCTCAATTATAGTTCGAGAAGTTCAAACGTTTCGGATTCTTTAAACGCATTTTTGATCGCTTCGGTTTCATCATTGTGCTATCGGCTTTTACTACAAGATTATCTTCGCATTCGAGGTGAGTTTCTCACAACCGCTTTTTAAACGTTTTCATAATTTGGGATAGCATATGTATCCGTATTAAAATTCATGTATTGATTTCTTTTATTACAAAACTAGAATTCGTATATGGACTTGTGTGTTGTATTAGTTGCACGAATATTATTTGCACGTTGGGAAGCCTTATTAAGTATGATCATACGCCACCCTTTGCACTCCGATCCATTTGTATCGAGTGGAAAAGGGCCTCATTATCTAAGTACATTGGTTATTACCAACTGGAAAGGACCTTACTTGCGCGATTACCCAAGTACATTGGTTTTTACCAACTGGAAAGGACTTACTTGCTCGTTTATCACTTGTCCATGAATTGTATGATTTTTATGTATGTATATAAAAACTGTGGGAACTCACCAGCTATGTTCATAGCTGACTTTATTTTATACAATGTTACAGGTGTATATATACGAGGATGAAAGTTAGAAGAAACATAGCATGCCTATAGGATATTCAAAGAACAACTTATCATTTATTTATTTATTGTTTCAACATGTAGTATTTGATAAACTTGTGTTACGTGATGATTTAAATGTAATAATGTTATTATGGTTACCTAATAGTGTCACGTGTGTTTGAGCAATCTATACGTTACACTCAGGCGTTTCCGCTTTAGCCAGGGTGTTATAGATTGGTATCAGAGCCGTGGCTATAAGATAGAGCATTAGACGTAGTGTTCTAGGTAGTTATAGCTTATTTGTTTATTTGTTAGGGTTGCATGATAGAATTATGTGAGCCTTTACTTGATTGTTTAAACGCACTTACTATTACTGGATTACCGTACTACTGAACACAAGTACACACACACAAGTCCAAGGCTTAGGCCTGAAGCAAGTTTTTCTCAAAAGCAATTTCAAACAATTCTCAAATTTGGTGTTCCGATATTTCAACTTCTTAAAGACCATGTCCCCTTTGTGATAAGGATATGGTTGCACTCCTTAGGATATCATACAAGTCATGGTGGTGCATGCGACGTGTGACCCTAAACCTCAATGTTTTAACTAAAATTCTGACAAGTTGTGGTGATACACGAATATCCAGCTTTTAGTTAGATTTTATTATGCATTTTTTTTTATTTCATTGGGACATACAAGTTGTGATAATTCATACACCGTGTGATTCCAAAGACTAAATTGTTCATATTACGGTTTTGAAAAGTCATCAGGTTATGTGAATAGTCGATTTTTTTAATTCGTTTTCTGAGCTTATATATTCATGGAAATTCTAAAAGTTGTGCTATTACACGAATTGTCGAGTTTCAACCCGTTTCCTTTATTTATTATAATTCGAAAGGTCATGACGATACATGAATCGTCGAATTTCAATTCATTTCCTTTATTTATATATTAATGTGTTATTTTGGGTTTAAAATTGAAAATTCGAAAAGTCATGGTGATACATGAATAGTCGATTTTCAATACTCATTTTCATGTGTGTTTAAAAATTGAGAATTCGAAAAGTCATGGTGTTGTCGATTTTCAGTTCTTGTTCTTTATATAATTCGTTTATTATTATGATTTTAATTGAAAATTCGAAAAGTTATGGTGGTACATAAACACTTGATTTTCGATTCGATTTCATACTTATATTAAGTTTGTATTAATTCTATGTTTTTATTTGAAAAATTTTATATATGTTTATTCGAAAATTTACGAGATCAATACCGACTCGGGAACACTTTGATTTCGATTTCAAATTTTGTTTATTCGATTATACTTATTTATTTATTATACATTTATAGATGGTTTCCGATTTTAGGAATCTATCATGTAACGTTTCTCTTAATTTTGACACGAATTTCATGTTTACGTCCCATGTCACGCGAATTGATTACACTTCATGCCTTCTCGTTCTTCTCGACGCTACTCTCGAAACTCAACCCACAAAACGACAACCGAAATCACCAAGCAATTGGCCATCGCAATCTCGTCCATGACAAACCAAGATTTATTCCAACCACAACAATAGATTCAAACCTCAAAGCTATACCTAAGTAAATCCGAACCCAATCTAACTGTTGGATACTCAAACCCAACCTAACCAAAATATTTACACGAGAACCCACCCTTTGTATGACACGTACGGTTCCCCTACTTCGCTATCACAATGTCGAAATGATCCAAATGGTGTTAAGTTCGGCCAACTCGTCAACTTTTGTCTTATAACTACACAACACCTTTATTCCCACGACCTGTTATCCAAACATTTATCCCAGCCATATGTTGCTATCATCATAGTGAACCGAGCACCCCACAATACTTAGACAAACCTAACACGTTACCGCTATGCAATAACTTACCCCGCGCCCCTTGTCGTCTTAAAAGTTTAGTCTTTTCGGCATCAATGCTTTATCTTTCTAAAGTCATCCGCCATGCTTGGACCTTTTTAAAAAAAATTAATTAATTAATTAATTAATTTGCCATGCATATCTTTTCACGTATTTTTCTCTTATAAACACCTTTTACGTAAAAATTTCAAATCTTGATTATTTTAAATAGTCAATAAACAAATATATATATCCATATATATTCATAAAAAATATTTCAACACGAGGTATAATCAAGATATTTTTCTAAAGAAAATCTCATTTTTAACTAATGGGTTATCCCCAATATTATTACTATTCACACAGTCAGTATTATTACTATTACTATAATTATATTTATCATTTTTAAAATTATTATTATTATTATTATTATTATTATTATTATTGTGTTAGTTTTATTATTATTATTATTCCGAAAAGTTCTTTAAAATAAGATTATTTTTAAGTTAAATAAAATTTGTTATAAATTTCTCTTATCACCATTAACTCAATAACCAACTTCTTCATACTTGTTAAGTCTGTGAGTCCCGTTAATGTAACGCCCGTTAATTTCGGTTCCAAGAGTTAAAGCTTGTAAAGTATGTATTATTCTCGGGATTTAACCGACGTTTCTCGGAAGCCTTTGCGTCATCCCGGTGCGCTAATCCATCTAACTTTTCTTCCATAATGCCTTATACTTCAAATTGGAGGGGTTTGGATGTAACTATTTTTATTATATCATAAAACAAACAATCCTAACCCTAGCCCCCCCCCCCCATCTTCGATCGGCAATAAGCAAGAGCCAAGCACCCCCCGATTTTTCTTTTTGCAGCCAAGATTAAGCCTTAGAACTTCAATTCAAGGTATGTACTATGATTCCCCAAGTCTTTTACACCATAATTGGTCGTTATATTGCGCGTATTGATCGTTAAACGACTTGTTTTAGGTTAACCGGGTGGCTGTCCAATTGAGCGTTTCCGGGGCTGTTTTGAGTGAGGTTTTTGCACAAAAATCCTCCTAGGTATGTGTGGTGCATCATACTTAAAAATCATATTCATTGAAGGTGTTTAGGTCGGTCAATCGATATTAGTTCGAAAACTAGGGTTTATCGGGTGTAGAATCGTCAATTGTTGAGTTTGATGCGTTAATCAATTGGATGACCAACCGAATCAGTTTGTATAGCCCTAGGGGGGTTTAAGGGCTGTGGGAAAATTATATTTTTGGTACTCGGGGCTGATTAGGTTGGTGATTAGTCAATCGAGTCGGCGGTGCGCGAATTGTCGTTTAAACGTTAGATTGAGTGTTGTAAAAAGGAACCATCAACCCTATCAACTCGGGTGACATAATTATGATGTATGAAAAGGTTAATATGGGAATTTGTTCCATTTGGGGCTGATTGGTTTGACAATTGGTTTTTAAGATTTAGTACGCGAGTATTCGACTCGATTTACATACCGACGAGTGAGTTGTGCATCATGGTTAGCCCCGACCATGATCGTAGGGTGGATTTGGTTAATTGAAGGGTTTTAGGGGCTGAGGTAAAGTAATTAGGTATGGGTTGGGCCTCGGGCCAAGTTGTTGGGCCTCGGGCCAGTATTGGGCTTGAACGACCGATTAGGCAAGTGTGTTCTTACAGTCTAGTTTAGTGACGCGTTGTGTACAATTTACAGGACCTTACTTGTGAGTGTGCACTTAGGGATTTCCTAGCTCGTTGCAGGTGTTCGGTTGATTTCAGGTGAGTTCTTGATGCCCCATTTAACTCTTTTTAAGTTTTAGGCTAGCATGTACACCTAAGCGATTTTGCTTGATGAAATGTTTTAAACTATTTTTGCATAGGCTTGCTAGTATTGGTAGGCCTTGGAATGTTATAGAATGTGTGTATGTATATATATTATTTTATGGCCAATATTTGGCGAATGTTGTAGTCGTTATCGACTACGGAATGTTACGTATGCCTACTTCGTGTTTGCATGCGCTGAATGGAATGTTACATGTTGGGGTTGTACATTTTCTCGGCCCTGAATGTTATTATTGAATGTTATATATATATATATATATATATATTTATATATATAGGAATACACGTATAGAGATGTTCATACGTAAGGATGATCATTTATTAAATGTGATAACCTAACTGATGTATTTCCGTTTATAGTTTTAAAATCATTGGAATGATTATTAAGACTTGTGTTACTTATTTAAAAACTTGAACTAACTCAGCTTAAGCTGATTTTGTGTGCTTGTTAGTGTGAGTTTCAGGTTAGGAAGAGGATGCCTTATCGCTTGGACGTGCACGAAGCTACTTGGACGGTGAAGGGCATACGGGATTTGAAGACTTTATTATTAAACATTTCCTTTTAAAAATTTTATTAAAGATAATTAAGTTGGGTTTGGGCAAAATTCCTGGGTTTTGGGAACTTATTTTATTATTTACGTTTTCCGCTGAATTTTACTCTGAAATTGGTTGCTTAATGGAACGATTGATTTTTTTTTAGTTTAAATATTTTATAAGTGTTTTGTATGATTACCAACTGTTGGGTTCCCAAGGTTCGGGGCCTTATAAGTTGGTATCAGAGCCTTGGTTCGAGGGATCCGAGCATCCCTGAATGCTAGTACTCAAACTGTAAGCAAAGAGACACGTATGCCCACCGCGAGTAGCTGCACGCCAAGAGGTAACTTTTAATTATTTAGTCATTCCTTTAAATTTAAAAGTTTCCGGTATGTGATTAACTGTTTTAAGTGTTAGATAGAAGGATAACATTGTTAGGTGCACGAGGTGGTTAGGACGAGCTGGTAAAGTAAACGACTAATTACACTTGATCAACGTCATTAGCAGTTTATCCTTACCTTACATGTTCTAATTACCACTTGTACTTGAACGTGTTAAAATTCTGTCTTTGTAGGGATAAGTCATGGTTAATACTCGAGCTGCTAAGAGAGGTGGTCCTAGTGTTCGCGGCCGTGGTCGTAAGCCACGTGCGGAAGCCGAGAGAGAGATTCCTACTCCCCAGCGGGAGGAGACCCCGATTCATGAGGAGGGGGATAACCCTGCCTTAGATCCTCCTATGCGCGCGGCTATCGCCGACGAGGTTTACCAGTGCTCCATTGCACCATTCCCGAGAACGTTGCTAAGGCCGTTAGGGCCATCTAAGAGTCATTGGTTGGTAAAGGTTCGGATAAAGGGAAGCAGGGTAAGGAGACGCAGGTCGAGGAAGAGGAAGAGGTGTAGGTACCGAGTGGGGATGAGGACGAGGTTCGGACTATTAGTGTATCTACCCGGGGTTGTTCATATGGGGACTTCAAAAAGTGTGATCCTCCTTCTTTCGATGGTACTAAAGATGCTTTGGCAGCTCATCAGTGGGTGAGAGAGATGGAGGCCGTTCTAAGGGTTAGTAAGTGCAAGGGAGATGACATGGTCACTTATGCTACCGCCTCGTTTCGTTCCAAGGCATTATGTTGGTGGGATAATCTGGTGCAGGCTATGGGTGATCGATCGATTAGGAGGATGACATGGGATGGATTGAAGAAGTTGGTTCTCGATCAGTTCTGTCCTCCGCACGAATTGGATAAAATTGAACAGGAATTCTTGACCTTGGAGGTGGGCAGTATGACACATCGGGAATACACCACAAAGTTCAACAAGATGGCTCGCTTATGTCCCGATCTGGTTACCCCTGAGGCAAAAAGGATTAAGAAGTATGTGACGTGCCTTCCAGTGGATATTCGTAGGGGTGTGGTGACCACCGACATGAACTCCTTTCACTCAGTGGTTACCTTGGCAGGTACATTGTATGATCAGAGGGAGAAGTTACCGCCGACCTAGGCTAGGAAGACTTGGAACACTAATTCGTATGGTAAGCGGCCCGGGGGAAACATTTTTAGTTCGTATTGGAAAAGGGTGAAGACTGAGACTTCTGAGTTTAGGAGGGATGCGGCATTCAGTAATTGCAAGAAGTGCGGCAAACTACACAAGCGGGAGTGTAAGAGTGGGTCCGGCACCTGTTTTCGTTGCGATAAGGTTGGGCACCCCCATTACGAGTGTCCGACTCTGACTTGTTTCCGCTGTAAGGGTTCCGGTCACTTGTCATCAAACTGTCCTACCAGTAAGGTGGGGGGATCCGGTCAGGGGACTTCCTCGAGGGGGAAGATGGATGAGAAGCCGATGGCCAGGGCGAGGGCCTTCAACATATCCAAGAAGGAAGCAAAAGAGGATGCGGATGTCGTTTCAGGTACTTTTCCTTATTTAGCTTTCATTCCACTTTTATAATTTCTTATTCCTTTGAAATCGCATGTGTTGACCGTGTAGCTAAGCAGTAGTATAATATCGTCCCAGGTAGTTTTCTACTTGATGAGTTACAGGCGTTAGTTTTATTTGATTCAGGCGCCAGTAGAAGTTTTGTGTCTACCGCTTTCTGTTCCTCGTTGAATAAATCATTCGTTGAATAACGCCCGTTAATTTCGGTTCCAAGAGTTAAAGCTTGTAAAGTATGTATTATTCACAGGATTTAACCGACGTTTATCGGAAGCCTTTGCGTCATCCCGGTGTGCTAATCCATCTAACTTTTCTTCCATAATGCCTTATACTTCAAATTGGAGGGGCTTGGATGTAACTATTTTTATTATATCATAAAACAAACAATCCTAACCCTAGCCCCCCCCATCAGCGATCGGCACCCCCCGATTTTTCTTTTTTCAGCCAAGATTAAGCCTTAGAACTTCAATTCAAGGTATGTACTACGATTCCCCAAGTCTTTTACACCATAATTGGTCGTTATATTGCGCGTATTGATCGTTAAACGACTTGTTTTAAGTTAACCGGGTGACTGTCCAATTGAGCGTTTCCGGGGCTGTTTTGAGTGAGGTTTTTGCACCAAAATCCTCCTAGGTATGTGTGGTGCATCATACTTAAAAACCATATCATTGAAGGTGTTTTGGTCGGTTAATTGATTTTTGTTCGAAAACTAGGGTTTATCGGGTGTAGAATCGTCAATTGTTGAGTTTGATGCGTTAATCGATTGGATGACCAACCGAATCATTTTGTACAGCCCTAGGGGGGTTTAAAGACTGTGGGAAAATTATATTTTTGGTACTCGGGGCTGATTTGGTTGGTGATTAGTCAATCGAGTCGGTGGTGCGCGAATTTTCATTTAAACGTTAAATTGAGTGTTGTAAAAAGGAACCGTTAACCATATCAACTCGGGTGACATAATTATGATGTATGAAAAGGTTAATATGGGAATTTGGTTCATTTGGGGCTGATTGGTGTAAAGCCCCGAATCCCGGGAGCCCCATAGTTGGTATTCAATCAAAATACTTAATGAAATAGTTGAACTTGAAAACCGTTTATTCCATTAAAACAAACATATCAGAGTGTCAATTTAGCGGAAAACATGAAAAATGAAATGAGTTCCCGAAACCCGGGAATTTTGCCCAAAACCAAATTAAGTATAACTTTTATAAGTCTTTTGAAATAAAATGTTCATAAACAATTCTTCATTCCAGTATGCCCTTCACCGTCCAAGTAGCACCGTGCACGTCCAAGCGATAAGTCATCCTCTTCCTAACCTGAAACTCACACTAACATGCACACAAAGTCAGCTTGAGCTAAGTGAGTTTAAGTTTTAAATAAATATTATCAGTAATGGAAATTATGATAATCATACCAAAAGTTTTAAAAAGTAAAAGAGTACATTCATTAAGTCATCATTACCGAAGACTAGACATTCTCATACATACGTAAACATCCTTTAAATACATCCATATATATATATAACAACTTATATATATAACATTCACACATAACATTTAGGGCTGAGCAAACATACAACCCAAACACGTAACATTCAGCGCATGCAAACACAAAGTAGGCATGCACAACATTCAGTAGTCGAAACAACTACAACATTCGCACCTTCACATCCACCTTCACCTGCCTAACCACCTTATTCCTTAGACGCCTCTCTTGACGGTCAAGGATGGCAATCGGTTGCTCGACATAGTTCAGCTTACCATCGAGCTCAATATCATCAAGAGGCACATGAGCCCCTTCATCCGCTAAGCATTTTCTCAGATGGGACACGTGAAAAGTAGGATGAATCTCTGTGAGCTCCTCGGGCAATTCCAGCCTAGGCTACCTCACCAACTCGGGCCAAAATACGGAACGGACCAATAAACCTCGGACTGAGCTTCCCCCTCTTACGAAAGCGAATAATGCCATTCCATGGAGAAACTTTCAACATAACCCGGTCCCCGGCCTCAAACGCAATAGGCCTTCGCCATCCGCGTAAGACTTCTGATGATCCTGCGCGGCTTTCATAAAAGCCTTAATCTTATCGAGCTTCTCAGTCGTGGCCTCGACCACCTCCAAACCGCCCAATTGCTTCTGAGCTATGGAACCCCAACAGACCGGAGTCCTACACCTCCTACCATACAGCATCTCAAACGGTGGCACCCCAATCGTGGCGTGATAACTGTTATTATACGAGAACTTTACCAACGGTAAGTGACGGTCCCAATTACCACCAAAGTCGATAACACAAGCCCGCAACATATCCTCGAGAGTCTGAATGGTCCTCTCGGACTGACCATCCGTCTGCGAGTGATAAGCAGTAGTGACGAGGAGTTTGGTGCCCATCTCTTTGTGAAACTTTTTCCAAAACCAAGAGGTGAAACGCGTATCCCTATCCGAAACAATAGATACCGGAACCCCGTGCCTAGAGACGATCTCACGAATAAACACATCGGCCAGCTTCTTGGAATTAAAAATCTCTCGAATCGGCAAGAAGTGAGCGCTCTTGGTCAGTCTATCCACGATTACCTAAATGGTGTCATAAGTACCCCTAGGAGTACGAGGCAGTTTAGTCACAAAATCCATAGTGAGATGCTCCCATTTCCACTCAGGTATTTCCAATGGCTGAAGTTTCCCAAACGGCTTCTGATGCTCGGCCTTAACTTGTAGACATGTCAAACACTTACTTACATACTGAGCCACCTCAAACTTCATCGCATGCCACCAATAATTTTTTTGCAAGTCTTGGTACATCTTGGTTGCGCCCGGATGAATGGAATAGCGCGAATTGTGCGCCTCATCTAAAATTTTACCTCTAAAACCTCCATACCTCGGTACCCATAAACGCCCATCCTTATACTTCACCCCATCACCGACGTCTTCCAACAACTTTTCCTGACCCCAAATACGCTTTGACATAATCCATTCCTTCTGTAGCGCTTCATTCTGGAAGTTGGCTATTTGTTTCAAAATGTCGGGTTTGAGAATAAGCTGGTAGGATTTCACACGAATAGGTTTTGGTCTCTCCTTCCGGCTTAACGCGTCAGCCACCACGTTAGCCTTACCCGGATGGTACATGATCTCCAGGTCGTAGTCCTTAATCAATTCCAACCATCGACGCTGTTGCATATTCAGTTCCTTTTGCTCGAAGAAATACTTTAAGCTCTTATGATCGGTATAAATAACGCAAGGAACACCGTACTAATAATGCCTCCACAACACAACCGCCGCCAGTTCTAAATCGTGGGTAGGATAATTCGCCTCGTGAGGCTTTAATTGCCGTGAGGCATAAGCGATGACTCGACCTCGCTGCATCAGAACACACCTAAGCCCCTGGTAGGAGGCATCAGAATAAACCACCAGATCGTCGGTGCCATCAGGTAGAGCTAAAATCGGGGCATGCGTCAATCGGTTCTTCAACTCGAGAAAAGCCTCCTCCTACTCAGTACCCCAAACGAACTTAACACTCTTCTTAGTCAACCTGGTCAGCGAAGAAGTAATTTTCGAAAAATCGGGAATAAAGCGGCGGTAATACCCCGCCAAACCCAAGATGGAGAGTTTGGAGACTCTCATTCATTCACGGCTTCCACCTTCGCAGGGTTAACCAGAATACCACTCGGGTTAATAACATGACCCAAGAATTGAACCTCACGCAACCAGAAGGAACACTTAGAGAATTTCGCATACAGTTTGTTCTTCCGCAGAGCCTCCAACACCTCCACGAGTTGACCGGTGTGATCGGATTCACTTTTAGAGTACACAAGAATGTCGTCGATGAACACAATAACCGAACGGTCGAGCATCGGTCTACACACCCTGTTCATAAGATTCATGAACGCAGCCGGTGCGTTGGTCAAACTGAAAGACATCACCAGAAATTCATAATGTCCATAACGAGTGCGGAAGGCAGTCTTAGGAATATTTTCCTCCCGAATCTTCAACTGATGATACCCGGACCTAAGGTCGATCTTTGAGAACCAACTAGCTCCTTGGAGCTGATCAAATAAGTCGTCGATCCTCGGGAGCGGGTACCGATTTTTAACAGTGAGCTTATTCAACTCACGATAGTCAATGCACATTCGCATGCTACCGTCCTTCTTCTTAACGAACAAGACCGGGGCACCCCAAGGCGAGATGCTCGGTCGAATAAAGCCCTTATAGAGAAAGTCTTCCAACTGAACCATAAGTTCCTTCATTTCATTCGGCGCTAGGCGGTAGGGAGCTCGGGCAACGGGTTTGGCGCCCGGTACAAGGTCTATCTGGAACTTGACCTCGCGATCCGGCGGCACATCTGACAAATCATCTGGAAATACATCCGGGAAATCCCGAACAATAGGAACATCACCGACAGTAGCCACCTCAGTATTCACGTTCATAGCATACGCCAGATACGCCCCGCACCCCCGCTGCATCAACTTTCCCGCCTTAAGCATGGATATAATATGTGGCGTCGCAACATTCCGATCACCGAAGACCGTAATTTGAGTCCCATCCAGGGCCCTTAGATGAACGAGTTTCTGACCACAAATGATCTGAGCATCAACATTCGCTAGCCAATCCATCCCGAGCGCCACATCGAAACAACCAAGCGGCATCAAATACAATCGCACTGGAAATCTATACCCAGACAACTCGATGGAACAACCCTGAATAGCCCTAGACACGGACACGGATTGTCCTACGGCGACCTCAACCTTAAACACATCGACTACGCGCTCGGGTGATTTATTCAACGAGTAACAGAAGGCGGTAGATACAAAACTTCTATTGGCGCCCAAATCAAATAAAACTGACGCCTGTAATTCATCAAGTAGAAAAGTACCTGGGACGATATTATACTACTGCTTAGCTACATGGTCAACACATACGATTTCACATGAACAGGAAATTATAATGGTGGAATGAAAACTAAATAAGGGAAAGTTCCTGAAACGACATCCGCATCCTCTTTTGCTTCCTTCTTGGAGATGTTGAAGGCCCTCGCCTTGTCCTTCGACTTCTCATCCATCTTCACCCTCGAGGAAGTCCCCTGACCGGACCCCCCCCCCCGCCTTACGGGAAGGACAGTTTGATGCCAAGTGTCCCGAACCCTTACAGCGGAAACAAGTCAATGTCGGACACTCGAAATGAGGGTGTCTAACCTTATCACAACGAAAACAGGTGCCAGACCCACTCTTACATTCCCCCCTGTGCTGTTTCCCGCACTTCTTGCAATTAACGAACGTTGCATCCCTCTTAAAGTCAGAAGTCTCAGTCTTTATCCTTTTCTCAGATGAATTAAAATTGTTTCCCCCGGGCCGCTTACCGTACGAAATTGAGTTCCATGTCTTCCTAGTCTCGGTCGGCGGTAACTTCTCTCTCTGGTCATACAACGTACCTGCTAAAGTAACCACCGAGTGAAAAGAGTTCATATCGGTAGTCAACACACCCCTACCAATATCCACCGAAAGCCTCTTCACATACTTCTTAATCCTCTTGGCTTCGGGAGTAACCAAATCGGGACATAAACGAGCCATCTTGTTAAACTTGGTGGTATACTCCCGATTCGACATAGAACCCACCTCCAAGGTCAAGAATTCCTGTTCCATCTTATCCAATTCATGCGGAGGACAAAACTGATCAAGAACCAATTTCTTCAACTCATCCTAGGTCATCCTGCTAACCGAACGATCACCCATAACCTGCACTAAGTTATCCCACCAACACAGTGTCTCGGAACGAAACGAGGAAGTAGCATAAGTCACCATGTCATCCCCCTTGCACTTACTAACCCTTAGAACGGCCTCCATCTCTCTCACCCACTGATGTGCTGCCAATGCGTCTTTAGTACCATCGAAAGAAGGAGGGTCACACATTTTGAAGTCCCTATACGAACAACCTCGAGTAGATACACTAATAGTCCGAACCTCGTCCTCATCCCCACTCGGTACATACACCTCTTCCTCTTCCTTGACCAGTGTCTCCTTAACCTTCTTCCCTTTATCCGAACTTTTACCAACCAGTGACTCTTCCATGGCCCTAACGGCCTCAGCAACGATCTCAGGACTGGCGCTATGGAGCACTTGGTAAACCTCGTCGACGATAGCCGCGCGCATAGCAGGATCTAAGGCAGGGTTATCCCCCTCCTCACGAATCGGGGATTCCTGCTAGGAAGTAGGAATCTCATTCTCGGCTTCGGCACGTGGCCTACGACCACGACCACGACTGCGACCACTAGAAGCACCTCTCTTAGCTGTTCGAGTATTAACCATGACTTACCCCTACAAAGACAGAATTTTAATATGATTAAGTACAAGTGGTATTTAGAACATGTAAGGTAAGGGTAAACTGCTAATGACGTTGATCAAGTGTAATTAGTCGTTTACTTTACCCGCCCGTCTTAATCACCCCCGGCCGCTAACCATATTAGCAGTCTATCTAACATTTAACAATTAATCACATACAGAGAATCTTAAATGCAAAGGAATGACTAAATAATTTAAAGTTACCTCTTGGCGTGCAGCTACTCGCGGTGGGCATACTAGTCTCTTTTGTTACAGTTCGAGTCCAAGCATTTGGGGATATTCGGATCCCTCGAACCATGGCTCTGATACCAACTTGTAAAGCCCCGAATCCCAGGAGCCCCACAGTTGGTATTCAATCAAAATACTTAATGAAATAGTTGAACTTGAAAACCGTTTATTCCATTAAAACAAACATATCAGAGTGTCAATTTAGCGGAAAACATGAAAAATGAAATGAGTTCCCGAAACCCGGGAATTTTGCCCAAAACCAAATTAAGTATAACTTTTATAAGTCTTTTAAAATTAAATGTTCATAAACAATTCTTCATTCCAGTATGCCCTTCACCATCCAAGTAGCTCCGTGCACGTCCAAGCGATAAGCCATCCTCTTCCTAACCTGAAACTCACACTAACATGCACATAAAGTCAGCTTGAGCTGAGTGAGTTCAAGTTTTAAATAAATATTATCAGTAATGGAAATTATGATAATCATACCAAAAGTTTTAAAAAGTAAAAGAGTGCATTCATTAAGTCATCATTACCGAAGACTAGACATTCTCATACATATGTAAACATCCTTTAAATACATCCATATATATATAACAACATATATATATAACATTCAAGCATAACATTCAGGGCCGAGCAAACGTACAACCCAAACACGAAACATTCAGCGCATGCAAACACAATGTAGGCATGCACAACATTCAGTAGTAGAAACGACTACAACATTCGCCAAATAGAGGCCAAACAACAATTTATATATATGTATATATATTAACATTCCAAGGCCTACCCTATTCTAGCAAGCCTATATATAGTTGTTTAAAACATTTCATCTAGTAAGGAAACACTTAGGTGTGTATGCTAGCCCAAAAGTTAAAAGAGTAAAAAGGGCATCATGAACTCACCTGAAATCAATCGAACACCTTCAATGAGCTAGGAAATCCCTAAGTGCACAATCACAAGCAAGGGCCTATAAATTATACACAACGTGTTACTAAACTAGACCGTAAGAACACTCTGGCCTAATGGGCCGTTCAAGCCCAACACTTTGGCCCAAGGCCCAACAACTTGGCCCGAGGCCCAACAACTTTACCTCAGCACCTAAAACCTTTCAATTAACCAAATCCACCCTTCGATCATGGTCGGGGTTAACCATGATGCACAACTCACCCGCCGTTAATCAAATTGAGTCGAATACGCGCGTATTAAACCTTAAAACCAATTGCCAAACAAATCAGCCCCCAAATGGACCAAATTCCCATCTTAACCTTTTCATACTTCAAAATTATGTTACTCGAGTTGACAGGGTTGACGGTTCCTTTTTACAACTCCCAATTCAATTTTTAAACGGCAATTCGCGCACCACCGACTCGATTGACCAACCACCAACCAAATCAGCCCCGAGCATTAAAAAAACTAATTTTCCCACAGCCCTTAAACCACCCTAGAGCCATGCAAATTGATTCGGTTGGTCATTCGATCGATTAACGCATCAAACTCAACAATAGACAATTCCACACTTGATAAACCCTAGTTTTCAAACTAAAATCAATTGACCGACCTAAACACCTCCAATGGACATGAAATTATAATATGATGTACATGCCATACCTAGAGGGATTTTGATGTGAAAACCTCACTAAAAAAAGTCCCGGAAAAGCTCAATTGGACAGCCACCCGGTTAGCCTACAACAAGATGTTTTTCGATCAATACGCGCAATATAAGGATCAATTAGCGTGTAAAAGGCATGGGGAATCATAAAACCGACCTGGAATTGGAGTTTTCACAACTGAAACATGGCTGGGCAGAAGAAAAATGAGCAGGGTGGGTTCTCCTTGCGATCGGCGCGGCTTATGGGTTAGGGTTAGGTTAATCCAAGTTTTATGATATAAATTAGATGTTATTCATTAGCTCTCGAAGTTTAAGGGATGTGGTAACTTGGGTAAAAAGGTTAGATAAATTAACGTACCGGGAAGATGGTCGGGTCAACGAAAGATGCCAGACAAATCCCAAGAAAACATACATACTCTACAGGCAGGAAATCTTTAAACCTATAAATTAGCGGGCGTTACAATTGGTTTGACAATTGGTTTTTAAGATTTAGTACGCGCGTATTCGACTCGATTTACATACCGACGAGTGAGTTGTGCATCATGGTTAGCCCCGACCATGATCGTAGGGTGGATTTGGTTAATTGAAGGGTTTTAGGGGATGAGGTAAAGTAATTAGGTATGGGCCTGTGTTGGGCTTGAACGGCCCATTAGGCAAGTGTGTTCTTAAGATCTAGTTTTGTGACGCGTTGTGTACAATTTACAGGCCCTTACTTGTGAGTGTGCACTTAGGGATTTCCTAGCTCGTTGCAGGTGTTCGGTTGATTTCAGGTGAGTTCTTGATGCTTCGTTTAACTCTTTTTATGTTTTGGGCTAGCATGCACACCTAAGCGATTTTGCTTGATGAAATGTTTTAAACTATTTTTGCATAGGCTTGCTAGTATTGGTAGGCCTTGGAATGTTATAGAATGTGTGTATGTATATATATTATGGTATGGCCAGTATTTGGCGAATGTTGTAGTCGTTATCGACTACGGAATGTTATGTATGCCTACTTCGTGTTTGCATGCGCTGAATGGAATGTTACGTGTTGGGGTTGTACGTTTTCTCGGCCCTGAATTTTATTATTGAATGTTATATATATATATATATATATATATATATATTTATATATATAGGAATGCACGTATTGAGATGTTCATACGTAAGGATGATTATTTATTAAATGTGATGACCTAACTGATGTATTTCCGTTTACAGTTTTAAAACCGTTGGAATGATTATTTAGAGTTGTGTTACTTATTTAAAAACTTGAACTCACTCAGCTTAAGCTGACTTTGTGTGCATGTTAGTGTGAGTTTCAGGTTAGGAAGAGGATGCCTTATCGCTTGGACATGCACGAAGCTACTTGGACGGTGAAGGGCATACGGGATTTAAAGACTTTATTATTATACATTTCCTTTTAAAAATTTTTATTAAAGATAATTAAGTTGGTTTTGGGCAAAATTCCCGGGTTTTGGGAACTTATTTTATTATTTACGTTTTCCGCTGAATTTTACTCTAAAATTGGTTGCTTAATGGAATGATTGATTTTTTTTAGTTTAAATATTTTATAAGTGTTTTGTATGATTACCAACTGTGGGGTTCCCAGGGTTCGGGGCCTTAGAGTTAATATAACATTATCAATATAACAGTTATAACATTTGACGATCTTCCATAATGCTTTCATAAGACACAACCCGATAGAAAATCTTTTACACTAAAAGGTTTATAAAGTTTCACGAACTTTAGTACTTACTAAATGCTTCTTTGTAAATTTTTATTTTTCCTTGAGTTATAAAAAAAAAATCACGTTTTTACAATGGATTTTCACAAACTTAAACGAATCTCACCAATCATTTCTTTTCCCATTCCTTTTCAACGCCAACGAGTTTCGAGTTAATAAGTCATACCATCGCCCTTATAATAATTTTCAGACCGCAATCCATCTTCGAGAAGACAAGCATTGCAAGCTACCTTTTGTTTTCATTACTTTCTTCTTCATATAGATATATTGTTATATATATTATTCCGTTTGGACATTATCGAAATAATTCTTATGCATTGTTTTTTTCGAAGATTTGTTTACGAATTTCATATTGAGTTGCTTATTCGTTAATTAGTGAACTATTTTCATTCGTAGTTGCATTTTGAATCGGCTTATTTTGTTATTTCAATCTTGTGGTCTATAACCGATTTCCCATAAACGTAATTGTTTAGTGGAAGTTGGGACTATGAGCATGTTATATATTATACATGTTGAGTTTGCTATTATTACACAAATTGTTTTGATTGCTTGATTTATTCTAGCTTCGCTCAATGTTTTATTCAAATAATTTTGCATTTTTGACCTCAATGTTTCATCAATTTGACCAAGGTTTTACTGTGGTCTTTAAAGTTTCAATTATTTTATCCTCAATGTTTTATCAAATTGAGGCCAAAGTTTTACTTTGATCTCGAAGTTATAATTATTTATCCTTATTCCAAAGGTTGCGTTTATTCACATTGATATTTTATTGGAAACTTTTAACTGATTAACGAGTCATTATTGGCTCCTAGGACTTACATTATTCTGATATTTTGATATTAAAATTTTGTTCACCTATCCTATTATCGAACCCAATGCTTTACCGACTTTCGTGTTGGTATTTATTGGCTCAATGCCACATTTATTTATTCACTTATTCTCGAATCCAATGCCTTGTTTAAATACAATGATCTTCATGTCCTTGATGTTCTCACTCATTATTCTTTTAAGTTACGTTTATTTTATTTGAACTTCAATAACATCGTTAATCTCGTTTAAAATTTCAATGATTTTATTTGAACATAATGTTTTCGCTTATCCTTTACCTCAAGGACTAGTTTATAGATTTTTGTTAATTTCCAACCCTTATCGTTTATTATTCTTAATTTAAAAGCTTTCATATAAGAATTTATTTTATCCTAACCCACACAATGGGGCGGATTATGTGGACCATCCGGCGATAAAGGTAATTAAGGGTCGACACGTAATTATCCAAGTCCTCGCATGGAAGACATAATAAGTACGTTGTGTGCAATAACTCGAAACTTGGAATAATTTTTAAAGACGGGACAAATGAAATATGATAAGGGAATGGTGGATACGCCGCTGGTACATCCTATATATAAGTGTCCTTACTATATTCCCATTTGTAGCGTCTTTCGGGTCATTCAAAGATCGATGTTATTGTTTTTATTTACTTATTCATTTGCAAAAATTGTTAAAAATTTTAAACAACTCCCTATATTAGTTGTTTTCTTATAAAATTTTATTTTTATTTTAATTTCGGGACGAAATTTCTAAAAGTTGTGAATCCTGTAACATTCGTTATTTTTTTTTAAATTCGAAAACCCGACCCACTTTGAATTTTCGTTTTTGCTTATAAGTATGTGTGTGTGTGTAAGACCCCGAATCCCGGGAATTCTACAGTTGGTAATCATATCCAAAAATTCTCAAAAATTTAAAGTCAAACAATTTCATCTTATTAAAAATTGTTTCAGAGTAATAAACAGCGGAAAATCACAAGTACTAAAACCAAGTTCCCAAAACCATAATTTAAATGTTTAAAGTAATAATGAAAAGAAAACAGTTTGCGTATTAATCTCCGACTAGTTATGCCTTCAACCGTCCAAGTAGTCTCGAGCACGTCCAAGCGATAAGCATCCTCCACTAAACCTGAAACTCACACTAACATACACACAAAGTCAGCTTGAGCTGAGTGAGTTCAAGTTTTAATAATAGACATTTAAATAAATCATTCCAAGGGTTTGAATATAAAAAAAAACGGGATTATAAAACATTCCAAGAGTCTAAAATATAATACGGGATACGCACAGTTAGGCCATCGTCAACACTAAGTATTCGTACTTAGACATCTATATACATCCATATATTTATATCCCTATAATTACTATCCAAATAATAACATCAGGGTTGAGCACACGTACAACCCAAACACGTAACATCTAATCCAATTAATAACATTAGGGTCGAGCAGACGTATAACCCAAACACGTAACATCCGATGATGATCATGCCACACGAGCCTCGCCCCTCACGGGCTTTTCAGGGCCCGACACAGGATTTAAGAACCTGAGTCTATAGTTTGGCCTGGCCAAGATCACCATCCATCTGTATGCAAACATGAAGTAGGCATACGCAACATCCATAGTCGAAATGACTACAACATATAGGCCAAACAATAATGTATATATGTGTGTGTGTGTGTGTATATATATATATTTAACATCCCAAGGCCTACCATATACTAGCAAGCCTATATAAAATCGTTTAAACGTTTCATCAGGAAAAATCGTTTAATACTAGGAATTAATACTAGGCCTAATAGCAACCTCGAGCCTAGACCACAAGTAATATGTATAACCTTAAGGAATATAAGACCATAAACGAGTCTACAATGTCTTAAGGCATAAAATATAGTTCACAAATAGTTTCATAAATGCACAAATATGAATAAGGCTATGTAATACCATCCAAATAGTTGTAACGAGTAAAATCGTGTAAAATTGTATTACGGTGTGCATGCTAGCCCAAAACTTGAAAAGAGTAAAAAGGGGCATCATGAACTCACCTGAAACGAGCCACACAAACACCAAAGAGTTTGAGAACTTCAGAGCCAATCCACAGTTTACAAGCCTGTCGGATTGCACACAAAGATTACTAACTAAACGTACCGACTCGTTTATCCTACGAGACGTTCTAACATGATGTGATTGACCTAAAGCCTTGACATTACCAAATTCAATTACATCAGCCCCCGAGGCCATGTATTTTCCAAAACCACCTTTAGTTAATCCCGGGGACAAAGGGTTCCAATTTACCCCCGAAAGTTGTTGACTTTATTGGATATGCGCGTTAACGGATTGTTTATGCACTTAGATACCGACTCAGCCCCGTGTGGACCAAATTTAGTAAAATCACAGCCAACAAGTCCACACGACGCACAAATTACCAATAAACGCGAATTTGCGTCGTACCGACCCGTTTGAGTAACCGACAACCAATTCAGCCCCAATAACATAAAAATATAGTTTTTAACAGCCAAAAAATCATACCGAGGCTACAACATCCGAATTGGTTGTTAATTCCCTCAAACAACGCGCTAGACGCAACAATTGACAAACTAGACAACCGAAACCTAGTTTTCACTTCATCAACAGTTGACCAATCTAACGAATGCCAAAATTCATGATACTAAAGTATATTACACTAGACATACCTAAGAAGATGACGGAGCATGAACTTCAATTATTACAGCCCTGAAAGATGCGAGAAAGGGCAGCCACCGGTCAAGCCTAAAACGAACTTATCGATCAATAACGAATATAACATGCAGATTTTAGCATGCAAAGATGTATTTTATTACATAGGAAAACCGTGGAATTGAATTATTAAATATTTACCAGAGTTGAATAAATATCTTAAGTTTATAAAAATATTTTTATTTATTTTTCTAGTGCACACAAAATCATAAAAATTCCTCCATCACAGAAAGGTAGGTGCAGCTATTTCAGTGCGCAACAAAATGGTTTTATTTTTATAAAATTCATTACCCAGCCAAATTAAACGATTCGAATTGGGTTTGTTTCCTAACTCAAAATATTAACTTCCAGAAGTGGAACCAACCAATTTACACTTGTCGAAAAAGGGTTATGATGTCGGGAAGACAGTCGAGAATCCGTCATCCCACATCAACTTTGACACTCGATTTTATAAAATCATAAAAAGTATTCAAATCTCGTCAAAAAATTACGTATTATTCCTTTCTGGAAACTAGACTCAAAGTAGAACATCATAGAAGCAAGAATCGATCAAAACAAATATATTTTCATCGAGTTACAGACCGAGCAATAAACGAGTACGAATCTGTCAGAAATTGATAAAATCAAAACTCAACCCTAAGGTGTTCATCAAAGGGTTTAATGGTGAAAAAGAGTTATATTATAATAGAACCGAACTTGGATTAGACTCGGGATGGCTTGACATGGCCGGAGCTGCATGAAAATCGAGGTGGTGATGGCTGCAAGGTTGCGATCGGCTAGCTAAGGGAGGAAGAAACTAGTTAGGGTTGTTTTTATAATAATGTTATGCTTAGGCCCTTTTAACTTGTAAAATGTGATGTCTTGTGCCAAAGGTTAGATAACATGGCTTTCGGGAATAGTTAGGAGGTCCCTTAAGGACGCCAACTCGGTCTCGGTTAAAAATACAAAATCTACAAGGCTTGATTCTTCTTTAACGAAAATTACAAAACTTAACGGGCGTTACAGTGTGTATGTATGTATATATATATATATATTATTAAATTCTCAAGTTTCTTTTGATGTTCGTCAATGTTTATTCGTTAAACCAACCCAGTTTATCGTTTCAATGCATCCTTGCTCGTTGTTCATCATTGTATAACATTTATGACGATTTACATTATGTTTGTTTGTTCATTTTATATTGTTCTCGATCAACAAACGAAACTCTGGGATTAAAGTTAAACAATTTACAAAAGTGAGTATAATATAAAAGTTATCCAAGTATAAACATTTACTCCACCTTTTATCATGTTTCAAAGTTCGGGATCCAATTCGTAAAATTTCATTTTAAATTTTCTAGTCCTTAATGCATCTCAAAGTTAAGAAACCAATTTGTAATTTATACTTTAATTTGAAAAGAACTAGAAATTACAGGGGCTGATATGTAAATGTATTTAAATTATATAATATAATAATAAAATAATTCACCCAAGCCACCAGCCCCCTTTCCCCACGGTTTTCCAGCTGTTTTTCCGACACCACCTCCGGCGACCGGAAAACGGTTTCGACAGCCATCCAAACGCCATTCAACGCGTATATAAACCAATTAATTATTCATAACGACTTTAGACATTATCAACGGCCCTTAATCAACAATAATAACGCGTATTAACAACCCAATTTGTGCGTTTTGACCCGTAGAAATCGCAGGAATTTCGGCCTAAATCAATTAACGAGCATTAAACGCAATACGCTCCAATTAACAGTATAAATAGGACCTAAATCTCTATCTAAACTCTCCCTAACATCATATCAATCTAATATACTCTTTATAATCCAGTCTAGTTCATCAAAGTTATTTTTCCGGATAACCTCCGTTCGCCATCTTTCCGACACCAAATCAAGTAAGTAACATATGGTTTATAATCCTTTTTAGCCGTCTAACAAAACCCCTAACTTGATTTCAATAAACATGGATTGGATTAACCAAATCAAATCTAGGGTTTAGGAGGTTGAAGATGAACTTGGTTGATTATATAAATAAACTTGTATCCAATTTTAAACAAACAAACTAACTTGGTCCAGTGGTTAAGTCACTCGTTTATAACCAGGAGGACCCGGGTTCGAACCCGGGTCAAAGCACTTTGATATTCTATTTTTTTAAAGCATTATTTTTTTATATATATATTAAACCATACTAAATTTGTTAAAAATTATTAAAAATCATAATAAATCAACTATAATTATTTTTAACCTAAACAAAATTTTTATAAATTTTAATTTATGATTTTCAACTAAAACCCAACTTCCACACTCGTTAAAAACTAATTTATGTTTCCGTTACTTTAATTTATTGGCTCGTTAACTTAATTCGTTAAAACTCGTAAAAATATTTAATTATTGTTTGTTAAATTTTATAATTCGTTAACAACTTTGCTTTCAAAATAAAGTAAATCCTTAACGCCAAAAAATTCCGTAAACATTATAATTTTCAAACTTAGTATTAATCTTGTCATTAAGATAATAATAAATCGTCAGTCCATTAAATATTAATTCGTTCGTGAACTTTACATTCAATACATTAGATTTATAATTCGTTAAATCTTAATCCTTTAACTTTACTTCGTAAAATTAGTTATAATTGCTTGAGATAAATTCCTATTTAAAATCCATTAAAACTTAAAGATAATATAATATTATAAAAGAACAAAATTCTAATAAAATATATTAACTAATGCATTATCCCGTTAGCCGTATGTATGTATATATATATATATATATATATATATATATATATATATAAACTTTTCATCCCGTTAGTTAGTCTTTAAATATTTGTATTTATTCTCAATTATAGTTCGAGAAGTTCAAACGTTTCGGATTCTTTAAACGCATTTTAGATCGCTTCGGTTTCATTATTGTGCTATCGGCTTTTATTACAAGATTATCTTCGCATTCGAGGTGAGTTTCTCACAACCC